>NC_048226.1:73242866-73252852 GCF_002007445.2 Ailuropoda melanoleuca
GAGGCAGGGAGGGGGTGAGGAGGGAAGGACTGGCTCTGCTCGGGGGACGGAAGACTTTCTGCAGTGTGCGTCGTAGCTTTTCCTGCTCTGCGCTTCCTGCTTTCTTCACCTAGACTCGACTTTCTTTACCCCGCCAAGTGTTCGGACGGTCTGATCCATTCTTTTCCCCCTCCCACTGGGAGGTGATTATTGAACCAATTATGATGCAGGTGTTTTTCGTTTTTGAGGTAATTAAGAACGCCGTGCCAGGTTTGGTGTTTTGGTTTGGGTCAGTGTTTTTATTTGATATTTGTCAACTGTTAGGATTCACTTCAGCACTTAATATTACTTTGGAAAAGAAAATGCTTAATTCACACTGGAACCTAAGGTGATTTTTGTGCCATGTACTTTGAAAGGCTGCGTGGTCTTGAGATGGCAGAATTTAGAGACTTTTTTTTTTCTCAATGACCCCCTACACCCATTCTTGTGTTAGTTTTTTTTTTTCCACCGNGACGGGGCGGGGCAGGGCGGGGCGGGCCTGCTCCATTGGAGCCGGACGGGGGGGTGGAGGAGCAGATGGGACCGGTCCGGCTTGCTTAAAAGCCGCCAGCTTTTCGTCCCCGCATCTCTTCCAGGAAGAATGCACCTACTTCAAAAGCTAAGTTTTGCCTGACTTGGAGTTTGGAAGCAACAAGAATAACTTTTCAAAAAACTTTTGGCCGCTTCTGCTCCACCATAAAAGCTTTGTACCGTTTATACTCTGTGAGCTTTTCTCTATTTTCTAAACTCTCTACTGCTCATAAGTTTACAGCCATAACACCAAAATGTACATTAGAACAAGTCAGTCATAAAGGCACGATACTCCTATCTGATGGAATTTTAAAAAGCGTTCGCTGAAGAGGTATTGCATATGATAACTTCTCCAGTGTCATTGGCCTCCTCGGAGTTAATAAGTGGCAGATCTCTCCTAGTCATTTATATTTTATTTTTGTTAGTTGTTCTAATGTGCATTTTGGTGTTATGAGAGTAAACTTAGCATTAGAGTTAAGAAAATAGAGAAAAGCTCACAGAGTGTAAAATCTATCCATAACCCCACATCCTGCCATCCATTTTAAAGCAGTGAAACAGTGGAGACATCTATTGACCTGTGTGTGTAGGTGTGTAATTTAAACTTCCAAGAAACTTGAATATTAAAATCTTAATTTTAGCATGCCCCCTTTAAATCCTCAGTTTACATAACAAATTGTCTTTAGAATTCCTGTTTATGGAATTAAAAAATGAAAAAGGAGGGATACTGTATTTTTGCTTTGAAGTGTTAACCGGATGCAGAATTCTCCTAAAGGTGGGACCAAGGAGGAGGACTGAACCTTTAAAGTGTTTGAATAAAGGATTTTTTCAGATGAGTTTTTAGTTGCCTAATTGAAAACAAATGATAGGTGACCAGCCTCTACATAGATGGAGAATTAAGAAATATGTAGTGTAACTTAACCAGGAAGGCATATGATCAGTATTTTAATGAGCCCAAACATATACATTAGATTCATTCATTCAAAAACATTTAGTGAGCCAACTCCTATATCCGACACTCGCCTTCAGGGTTGCAGTTTTAAAATTCCTCTCCTGTTGAAGCTGCATTATCAACTCATGGCATATTGTTTAATATTTATNCGCTGGCTGTCTCTATCTCTGTCAAATAAATAAATAAAATCTTTAAAAAAAAAAATAAATAAATAAATAAAATTCCTCTCCTGTTGAAGCTGCATTATCAACTCATGGCATATTGTTTAATATTTACGGTGCCCCCAGGATCTCTGACACAAGTTAGTCCTTGTGATGTCCCAGTTATGACCACAGTCAGGTGGGCAGGTACATCCTATCATCAGCTTGCTGAAAGAATTTGTCCGTTTACTTAATCTCTTTGGGCCTATATTTTCTTGTTTTGTAAATGAGGATTTAGAGCTCTTTTTCATTTGGAACACAAGTGAAGATGATGGGTGGTAAAACTAGAAAATAGCATTTGGGTGTAAAAACATTGTGGGTCTATGAAGTTATGCCTCCAGAGTTCTAAAGGCAGTTCAAGAAATAAGTGCTCCAGCAACAATTTGATCACCATTTTTAGAATAAGTATAGCTTCCTAGATTGACTCCTTTGAGAGACAACATGTGTATATACAAGTGAAAAGTAGGTGGTGCTTTATTTCTAGTTAGCCTTTACTTAAAATGAGAACTCTTTTTGCAGCTGCCTACCCAATGTATTTGGCTATAGGATTTTTCTTTTTTTTTAAATTGTGTCTTTCAGAATGAGTATCTGTCAGTATCTGTTTGAAAGATTTTTGCCCTTTCTGCTTGTGATGACCTTTATTTCAGATTTTTATGCTTAAGTTTCCTATTATCTCTCACCCTTCCTTCAATTCTTTAAAATGTCCTGTGTACTATCGCAGTATTTCTTGTACAGACAGATCCATGCTTGTAGATTGGCTGCACTCCAGGACCCAGTTTGTTATAGTGATCTTGCCCCATTTTGGGTTCAGTAATGATGTTGATAAAATAGCTTTATTGTTGACATATTAAGGATGAATTAGATAAAATTTTGGATTTTGATTTTATTCTTTATATAAACAAACCACTTACTGTACTGTTACTGATGCCTTTACTCTCCTAGGTGGCTGCTTTTGCTCTTACTAGCTTTTAGTGTTTTCTGACCCCAACATTAAATAGTTTCCCCCAAGAAAACCATAATTGGGACTTAGACACATTAAGGAACTTATCACACCATTGCTTTAGTTAATAACAATTACAAAGAAAACATCTTATGATGCAATTCTTGTTTCTGCCTAAAGAGTAAATTATGACTTGATTCAAGAAAAATTTTTGGACCTTGAGTATAGCTCTTGTTCAGGAACATGACCATAACCCTGTACTATGCAGCCTTTATTTTTTTTCATTTTTTTAAAATTTAAAATCAATTAATTAACATACAGTGTATTATCAGTTTGAGGTAGTTTAATGATTCATCGATTACATATAACACCCAGTGTTCATTACATCAGGTGCCCTGCTTAATGCTCATCACCCAGTTACCCCATCCACCCCCCCACCTCCGCTCTAGCCACCCTCAGTTTGTTTCCTATATTTAAGAGTCTCTTATGGTTTGTCTCCCTCCCTGATTTCCTCTTATTTTATTTTTCTCTCCTTTCCCCTATGTTAATCTGTTTTGTTTCTTAAATTCCACATGAGTGAAATCATACAATATATGCCTTTCTCTGACATATTTCACCTAGCCTTTAAAAGTATTCACTTTACTGGATCATATAGTAATAAATAAGTATAAATAAATAGATTTGTCAAGTTTAAGTCTCAACATACTGTGATTAGTTATTATAAACTGCCCTGCTATGTCAACTCTGTTTTCCCACTTGGTGACAATATACTTGAAACACATCTCAGTCTTGTTTAAAATATATTTTCATTTAGTTTTAGTGATTAAAACACGAGCTTTTGGGAGGAAACAGCAACAAAAATAATAGTTGCTAGGAACATGGGTAGGCACTACCAAATATTTAATTCTAACAACAACTCTATAAGATAGATAATGTTATCCCATTTTTCTGATGAAGAAACTGAGCCAGACAAAGAAATAAGGGATGTAGAATCTATTTGAGTGTTATCTTCGTATTTCTAAGAGTGATGGCCCTGTGAGACGGGGAAAAAATGTGAGAAAAATGCGGAGCTCTATCATGTATGATGTTAAACTAAAACAAGTTAAATTAGGTAAAGGATATGGTGGGTTGTCACTGAAACTTCTTTAGGGTTAGAAAGATATTAAAATGAGCTGAAAAAGCAAAATCCAATGAAGATGTTAGAAAAGTTATATTTTACATTAGAAATTGCAGATGTGGATTATCTAAGAGTTAAATAATAGTTTATTTTGAACCCATGAAAGACCAAGTGGTTCTAAAAGATTTGGAGGACCAGTTGTTGCAGTAACTATTAAAAAACTCCCAAAACTCACAGTGTGGGTAAGTGGAGGAGAGTGACCCTAGATGTCTACAGTCTTAGTGTCATTTCTTAAGGCGGGCGGAAGGGTAGATGAAGGAGAACAACCTCACCTTGATAAACAACCTCAGGCTGCTCTCATGGTAACTGATGATAAGTTTGAGCCCTTCGTATTGTTTCCTTCATAAGCATTAGGTAGATTTCCCTATTTTAGAATTGCTGCTCATCTCACAGGACAGCTGAACTGAAGTCTTTTGTATTTGTGTTTTCGGACAAAACTGTCTCTGAATATTTGACACTACAATAAATCAGTGATTCTCAGACTTTAGTGTGTGTCAGAATCACCTGAAAATCTAGTTAAAACAAAAATGATGGGCCCCTTCTCAAGAACCTCTGATTTAGTACTTCTGGGTTGGGCCCCATAATTTGCATTTCTAACAATTTATCCAGTAACACTGGTGCTGCTGGTCTAGGACCACACATTCCTTAATGGGTCTTTTATCCATGGTAAAGTTAGGAGTAAATATAGGTAACAAATTTCATTTATTAAATGCTTAGAATTAATATTTTTGAATTAAGTTTAGGAATAATCAGTGTGTTTGGTCTTTAAAATACTGTGTTTTAGGGGCACCTCGGTTGCTCAGTTGTTTAAGTGTCCCACTTGATTTCTGCTCGGGTCATGATCTCAGGGCTGTGAGATCGAGCCCCATGTCAGGTTCCACGCTCAGCACAGAGTCAGCTTAAAATTCTTGACCTCTCCTTGGGCCCCTCCCCACCTTTCATGAGCGCACTCACTCACTCTCTCTCAAAAAAATTATGTTTCAGAAAATTAGGCCTGTTAGAGTACATACAGATTAGTCTTGTAAATACAGTTGAAAATGATGTGTAATTGTTTTTAAATTGAAAGGTGCAAGTAATTGGCTAAATTTAGAAACTATGAGAATACTTAGGACTTAATTATATTTAAAACTTTATTCTAATGTATTTACCTACAGTTATATTCTTTTTTTTTTTTTTTAAAGATTTTATTTATTTATTTGACAGAGATAGAGACAGCCAGAGAGAGAGGGAACACAAGCAGGGGGAGTGGGAGAGGAAGAAGCAGGCTCATAGCGGAGGAGCCTGATGTGGGGCCCGATCCCACAACACCGGGATCACGCCCTGAGCCGAAGGCAGACGCTTAACCGCTGTGCCACCCAGGTGCCCCTACCTACAGTTATATTCTTAGAAAGGTTTACTTGTTAGAGGCAATTAAAGTGTTTAAAATAGAATATAGTAAATTTATAAATGCAGTTTAATGTGTGTGAGAAAATTTAATTACCCTGGTTTATAAATAGGATTATTTAAGGATATTTAGTTTGTTTTCTGTTTGAGTTGATCATCTATCAAAAGTACCTTGGGTAGTGTGTTAGGAGTTACTAGATTTATAAATAAAATGCACTTTATAGTTGAAGGCTTAAGGGAGAACTAAGTTTTTATATTTGTACTTTAATAAATCAAAAATTAAAAAATAAAGTAACTGCAAATAGTTTTTTGTTTATAAAGGCTCTCTTCATGGTCACCAACAAACTTATATTAAGAGACTCTTGATAAATTTTGTTGAGCAAAAAAGGGACATGTTTTAAGGTCAAATTCATGGGTTAGAGAAAGGCCAAAAATTTGCCATTGTTTTCTAGCAATCAGTGAAAAAAGGGAAATGTGATCAGACATAAATCAGCGTTTCCAAGATAAATCCGTTGCCTAGACAGGCTGGAGAAACACAAACTAAATTTTTAATCTTACTAAATTTAAACTAAAGTAGCCACATGTGCCTGACTGCTATCATATTGGACAATGCAGAAATAGAGTCTGGAATCCAAATTCCTTAACACAGTTCCTTACTATTCACATTTCAAGTGCTTAATAGCCATATTTGCCTAGTGGCTACTATAATGAATAACATAAATATAGAACATTTCCATCATTGCTGAAAATTCCATTCATTGCAGGAATACCACTATTGCTGATAGTGAGAATAATGAGAAAAAATTCTCATGGGACTTTAATATAGCAAAAAATATCCTTACTATCTTTATAGTAAATATAGCCTCTAATTTCGAAAAGCTACTTTTTAACACCATTCTTTAGTGTGGTTGAATGGTATAACAATAAAGTGCAAGTTAATAAAAGCATTTCTGACAGGGCCAAAGCAATTAATCCGGATATGTAGTTATCAGATGGTATGTCTTAACTGAAGGGTAGGTGCTAGATTATAAACTACAGATTTTAGATCATACATTGTAGGCTCTAGATTTTAGATTTCTAGAGCAGTGCTACTCAATAGAATTTTCTACAGAAATAGAATTTTAATTAAGTAAAACTAAACCTTTAGTTTTCAGCCTCACTTGCCACATTTCAAGCAACTCAGAAGCCTCAAGGCTAGTGGCTACTATATTGGATAATGCATTTCTATCACTGCAGAAAATTTCACTGGAAAGCAGTCCTCTAGAGCTGTGGGTCTCAACACTGGCTGCACATTAGAATTTCCTGGGTGGATTTTTTAAAATTCTGATGGTAAGGCCCCAGTCTTAGCATGAGATCTCTACAATCTGACAGTAATAGAAAATTAGATCATAAGTCAAAGTCTATTTAAGTTTAGGACTTCAACTAGTTTTAAGTTTCTCAGGTGATTCTAATGTGTAGGTAGGATTAAAAAAAAATTCACTGTTTTCCTCAATACTGTTTCTCTCAATCAAATTACTGAGCCTCAGTGGGTTTTGGGTTTTGGTTTTTTGTTTGTTTGTTTGTTTGTTTTTTGGTCTTTTTTCTTCACAAGCACTTTAGACACGCACTTGTTTTATAATTCAGGTTCTGAAAAGAGATGCATGTTTAAATTGTATGGGAACCTCTGATTGGATTGAGACCTTAGGAAAAGTGAGGTGACAATGACAAGTCCCTGAAAAGAAGACACATTTATATGCTTGAAAGAGAAATGCTGAAGACAGAGTCTTTGTATATTTGCTTCCAGTCTTTTATAAGACATTTTTTTAGTAAAATTCATGTGTGCTAACTGTGAAGAAGTCCTGTATTGCAAATATTAAAGTTTAAAAGCCACCTCCAATCTAGCCATCCAGAGACATAATTAATGTTAGGATAGGCATTATCCTCCAGATCTATTCTATGTATATATACAGAGAGAATGATGTATGGAGGGTTTGAAGGAAGGGGTAACTGAAAGATACATTTTTTGCCATAAGAAAGTATTTTCTAAACGGTGTGTCTAAAGCAGATTTTGAGAAAATACTAAGACATTGGTATTATTAATTCCTGCTTCAGATGACATTAGCATCTCCCATATTTTTCTCCCCATCTCCTGATATTGACTCATTATTTTTACATTTCCATACTTGTAACATTCACAGTTAGTTTTTTAACTACATTTTTATACCATTGTTCAGTACTTTCCACTAGTCCTTTTATCAAGCACTCTTCGTTCTTGGAATTTTTATTTTGATACAGTTAACATAACTTCAGTCTTCTGGCATTGAATAATTTTTCCATAAAGAAGTCCTTCCTAAGCAAGCTAGACTCTTTTTTTTCTCCCTACTAGGTGATTTGCTTTTTACACATGAATTCTTCTTTTATTTTCCAACCACTATTATTTAATCAGGAGCAGAAAGGGAATAATCAGATTTATGTGTACTTGTGTATATATGTAATACCCTTAGGAATTACATCTTTTCTCTGGGATCCATGTTGATGGAGCAGCCACTGTATGGAACAGCCCTGGTCTTGAGATGTAGGAAAAAGAGAGTTAAGAAGTATAATGTGTCCTAACAGTTTACCTGGAATACTCATCACTTCTGTTCATGTTAGCAAAGCATGTCACATGACCATGTCAGACATCAGTGGGATGCAGTGTATTTTATATTCCTCCCCAGGAAAGAATACAGGATACTCAGTAACAGTGCAGTCTATCACAATGACTATTTTAAAAACAATTAGTTTGACAGAGATTTTAAAATTGCTAGTCTTACTGTCACCAGTAGGGAAGCCCACTTCTGTCATTTATTCATTCTGCAGGTTAGATCCTTTGAAAAGCTCTGTTAACAGTGCTTCTCAAATTTATTGCACATGGATATCAGTTATGAAGTAGTTCTGGAGTGACGTCTGAGATTCTGCGTTCACACTGGAAGCACCCAGGTGATACCAATGTTGTTGGTCTCTGGAAAACAACTTTAAGTAGCAAGGCTCTCTCTATATAGCACGTTATATAATGGAGCTTTTAATTTAGAAGTGGACCACCCAAAGAAATCTTTGGCTATATAGAGAAAGGGGTCTCCAAAGGGGAACAACTAATGGGTAGGAGACCAAGAAGAGTATGAGATATTACCAAATAAAGGAAAAGATGGGCATTGAGAAGGAATTAGTGGAATGCTTTGCAAAGATCAAATAAAATAAAATTGAACAGGCTCATCATATTTGCCACTTAGTTTGTTCTCCTTTGCCAAGGCAGGTTTTGTGAACTAAGAGAGAAGCCATTGTAGTGCATTGTGGAATCAGTAGGTGGTGATGGAGTAAAGACAGTGAAAGTAGACTCTTATTTCCAAAAGTTCAACAATGAAAAGAAGCAGAAAGATAATGTGATATCTAGTAGAGGATGTTTACAAAGTTAAAGAGAAATTGAGGAATTTTTAAAATTTATTTTTGTTTTGATTACGGATAAAGTCATCAGAAGTAAAAGTTTGAAAGTACAGGCATTTTTCCCTGTCCAACCTCACTACAGAGGCAACCAGTTGGAGAAGCTGTAACCAGAATATCTCTTATAGTTTAGAAGGTGCTTTTGAAGTTTTAATATCTGCATTATTGTGTTTGAAAATATTGACTCCCAGCTCAATATTTTTAAATTATCACACTTTTTATCAGTAGCTACTACCCAAATTAGAATATTCAGTTATAGAAGTTGGCTTTTTCGTATTTTAAAACTGGATCTCCTGCTATTTTCATTGTTGGTTTACAGGCTTGTTTTCTTCCTCCAGTTTGCCTTTTCCATTCTATTACCAAAATGACTTTATTTAAAGTTCTGATACTGCTTTTTCGATTCTCTGCTTAAAAATCTTTTGGGACTTCTGAACCTGGTAGTAGTAAGCTGGGTAATTCAGACTATCCTTCTGAGACCAATTTGAAAAGCTGGGCCAAGCAAAATAAATTTTATTGAGGGTATCAGAAAGCAAACTGATATGACTAAACTAGGATCTAAGTGAGGACAGAGGCCAAGGAGGAGCAGCTCCCATTTGGGATTGCTCTTTCCCTGGGTAATGTGTTGATTCCAGAAATAGCAACTGAGAGATTAAAAGGTTCTTTTAACGATTTACAGGTATTAGGATAAGGGATAGAATATAAGAGCCACTACACTACAATGGTGGTGAACTCTCACGTAGGACCCTAAAACATTGTATCTGAAGGTATAGAGAAACTGAAGTAGGTATTCTCGTAAGATACTGGCTTGGCTTCAGATTATCATTCCTATATCTTCATTAACAAGATCTGGTATTGCTAGTGTTCTCAGCTGTTTGACAGAAGCAAACTATATATTCTGGTGGAATCCGGCTTTTTGTGTGTCAAATTCTGTCTATAGACAATTTTGCAAATACAGCATGCAGCACACAAAATATAATTAGGCACATGAAAAGACCTCAGAAACAACAGTGAATAGAAACACAGCCATACGAACTCTGGATATTGTAGTTGTGATTTAAAATAGCCGTGTTGAGAATTTGGTGCTAATTGAGAATTTTGTAGAAAGATACAAATTATTTTTAAAAAATGGATATTCTAGAACTGAAAAATATAATCCAAGTTAGAACCTTTGTGGGTAAATTTAACAGCAAATTGGTCATACCATAAGAGAGAGTTAGTGAGTTGAAAGATAGGTCAGAAGAAAATATTCGGAATAAAGAGAGAGGGACAAAAGGATGGAAAATATGGGAGAGGGTTAAGGTTACTAAAAGATGCAATGGGAAGTTCTAATGT
>NC_048226.1:73252876-73348486 GCF_002007445.2 Ailuropoda melanoleuca
ATACTTTAATTCATAGATTTAAGCATAACTACAAACCTCTAGTGGAATCACTACAAATCCCACTAAAGATGAAAAAACTTAAAAGCAGTCAGAACAAATAGTTAATGATGTAGCAATAAAATTGACAGTTGATTTCCCAACAGAAACAGTAGAAAATAAAAAGCAGGGGGAAATATCTGCCAACCTAGAATTCTGTCCTCTATAAAAAGTGCTCAGAGTTGCAGTAAAAAGGGTAAATATGAGGGCAAAACAAAGTGAATGTTGACTATCTAGAAAAATAATGATTTATAGTGGTTTTTATATATATATATATATATATATATATATATATATATAATTAAAGTATCTAGTAACTGCCGATAAGTCTTCGCAGGTGCACACAGTTTTTAGTGTCCTTTCATTGTTTAGTAAGAAGATAAAAGTTATAGTTAATACTAGACTGTGATAAGTCAGTATTTCAGGCTGTAACCTCTGGGATGATCACCAACAGAATTGCTGAAGAATACATAACTTTAAATTAATGGGAGGAAAACACTAAAGTAGTAATCCAAAAGAAGGAAAGAAAGAGTAACACAACAGGCAGACAAATAGAAAATAGAACAAATAGACTAAAAGGTCTTACTTTAGGGACATATCTGAAGTGTAAGGTTGGAGTGCCTGACTGGCTCAGTCAGTAGAGAATGCAACTCTTGATCTCAGGGTTGTGAGTTCAAGTCCCATGTTTGGTGTAGAGATTACTTAAACTCTTAAAAAATAAAAAAAAAAAGAGGATAAAGAAGGATTGAAAGTAGAAAGCAAAAGTAAACACTGATGGAAGAATAACTGGTATAATATCAGACAAAGCAGACTTTAAGGCAAAAAGTATTCTGAGAAAAGATTCAATTTACCAGGAAGATAAAATAATTCCTAATTTATATGAACCTAGTGTCATGGTCTCAAAATACAGAAAACAAAGCAGAGAAATTCATAAGGGACCATATATAGCCCATAATTATAGTGGGATATTTTAACAACCTGTATTAATAATTTACAGAATAAGCATACAAAAGCAAATCAATATGAATATAGAAAATTTGAAAACACAATTGTCAAACTTGACCTTATTGATATGGAGATAGATTTTATGTATGTATGAAACACACACATATAACACTTCCCTACAGTACAGAATGCACATTTTTTTCAAGTACATATGGAATATTTACTAAATTTCCTTGTAATTATAAAGCAAATTTCAATAAATTTCCAAGGTTTGAACTTTATTTTCTTTCATCATGGTGCAATTACTCTAGAAATCAGTAACCAAAAGATAAATTTTAGAAACTGTCATATGTTGGCAAATGAAGCAATATTCTCTAAAAAGTAAAAGAAGAAATCAGAGTAGAAGTTATAAAATATTTTGGACCAAATTCTTAAAACACAGAATATCGAACTTTGTAGGATTCATCTTAGAATGGGAGTTGATTGCTCTAGGTTACATGTAAGTGTCTGCTTTGGGTAATGATAGAGTGAAATCTAAGTCTCTTACTTTTTTCAATATATCAAGATAATTGTATCTTGGGGGAAGTTTTATATATTCATTTATCTATCTGAAATTTACTGAACACCTGCTGTATGCCACACATAATATAAGGTGCTGGATACATAGAAGGGCTTAACAGTATTGACGTTCTGCGACAGAGAATTCTTTGTTGTGAGGGCAACGTGGTGTACATTGTTTAACACACAGTGTTTAACAACATCGTGGTCTGTACCCACTAGATGCCAGGAACGTTTCCCCAGTTGCAATAACCAACAGTGTGCTTCAGTTTCTTAAATTGTAAAATGGAGATAATAATGGTCCCTACTTTATAGGGTTGAGGAATCAGATAAAGTAATAAATGTGAAGTACTTAGAACAGTGGCTGGCATATACTGAGCACTTGATAAATGTTTATTGATGGTTAAATAAATTACAAACATATATATATTTCTAAACTGTAATAACTTTTGTGGGAAGAAGAATAAGACCTCTCCTTTCCATACTCACTGTCTAGATTCTTTTATGCTAGTAACTGTCTTTAAAAAAGGTTACGATTACCCAATAAGAGACTGGGCTAGGTAGCACTCTAATCATTTTCAGAAAGTCTCAAATAATGTGATTATGTGATTGTATTTTCATACTAATAGAAGAGAATGATCAGTTTGTTTTCTTGTACTCTGGTAGTTATATTTATGAATAAATGTTTTAATATTTGTTAACCTTTAGAACTGTTTTTATAATAAACATTAAAATAATATATGATTCTAAATTATTAAAGTGGATACTTTCAATTTGTTTTAAAGTTTAAACTATAGAAAGCTGGTATATTGGTTTTCTTGCTCTGAACTGCATTCCATGGTGAACTCTTAAAAATGAGAGCAATTGCAAACTTCATTGTGATTAAATGTTTAGTGAACTCTTGGGATATTATGAAACACAAATTGAAAAACTTCAATTAGGCAAAGCAAATGAAGACTAATGGTTATTCCTAGAATCAGTTAAGGGTGGAGGATATATATTATTAGTTAAAAGTAATCTGTAATTGTACTTTGCATTGCTTAAGTTTAAACAGCAAAATGAGGATAGTGTTTTTGGCTCTCTCTGCTGTTTATGAAAGAGCAGAAACTACTACTTAAAACTTCTAAAATTTTTTAAATTTTAAATAGTTCAATGTTTTATCATAAAATCAAATTCAAATATATGCTATTCATTGGAGGAAAAATAGATTACAATAATCAAAAATAATACCCCTTTCCATAAGCATTATATCATTTTGTATTCCCACTGTAAATATAGGAGAATGCTGTTTTTTCTGTAGCCAAACAATATGTAGTCAGGCTTTTGAATTTTTACTAATCTGATAGGTGAGGAATGGTATCTCAGTGTAGTTCACATTTACATTTCCCAATTTTAGTTAGATTGAAAATATTTTTATATGTTTAAGGGCCATTTTTATATTTTCAAGGGCCATTTTTATATTTTCTTGTGAATTTGTCTTTGCCTATTTTTCTGAGTCTTTATCTTTTTTTCCCTTTTCAGTTTTTTAAGAATTCTGTAAATATTTAGGAAATAAAAGTGGGGGATGAATATATTTTTCATTGCCCCCAGGGGCGTTATGGTTGAACCGTAATTCTTTGTCTGCTTTTCTTTATGGAAAATTAATGACAATTCATGAGAATTCTGATGGTTCTAGGTGCAGTTTAAGCTGTTGTGTCAGAACATTAGTTCATTCAGACTGGATGCTTGCCATGTCAGGCCCTTTGTTAGGCACTGAGGAGGCATTGTGGAACAAAGCAAGCACCCTATTTTGTAGGCTACCATTTAGCAGAAGGGATTAAAAAGAGATAGAAATTTAAAACTGAGCCAGATGCTCTGTGATTAATAACAAAAACTTGGATTACCTTAGGTGATCACGAAGGTTTTAGGAGAGCTTTTTTAAGCAGTGAAACTGACTTTTTTGGTATTCAGACTTAAATTTTTATTATTAATGCTTTGTTAAAACTGCTTACCCAACTGAGCTAATTAGGTACATATAAACAAACTCTAGTATGATCAGAATTCAATTAAGATTGGGTAGAGAGAGAACAAATGAAAGTTATTTGGGGTTGGGGAGAACTAATTTCTTTGAGAACTATCATTTTAATCTTGTAGAGTATTGAGGGTGAATATGGCATTTTGCCATTCACTATCTCTTTCAGTTTTGAGTTTTTTTGTTTTTTAGAGATTGATTTTAATCATTTTAAATTATTTAGATAGGAGTGGTATTTATCAATTCAGTGTAATGGTTGTTACATGAAGTATAGATGAGAAGATTAGGACTAATGCAAAATTTAAAGTGAAACAGATACCATAATCTCAGTGATAATGACATGTTCAAGTAAAATGTCTTGATAAGGAAGTGAAAAATACTTAGTACTTTATCTGAAATGAAATGCACTAAAGTATGTTTATATATGAAAGCATATCTTAACTTACTTTATGGTATATAAGCAAGGAATTTAATAATTTAAAATAATTCCATAGAGAAGACTCCATCTTTATGATTGTAGAAGTGGAATTATTTTTTCCTGTGAGGACTAATGTTACATTTTTCAAACTTGGTTTGGTTAATAATAATAATAATAATATATCCTCAAATATATAGTTAATTGTAATCAAGTTAGATAGATTGAAAGAAATGGTCCCTAATTCAGTTTTTAATAAAACTTAATAATCCTTTTGCTGACAGTTGCTTATGTTTTGAGTTGACTTCCAGTTATTGTAGTGTCTTATACTGGTCAGTTCCTCAAGCAAGCAAGAAGGTACATATCCTTTTTCAACACTGAGCTCTAGTTAGCAGTCCTTGACATTGCTCTGAAAGGAAAATGAATTTAATAGGAGTTTTACCTCATTTTCTTTCAGACACCGGCCAAAAGAAGACCTTAGACAAGAAAGATGGGAGACGAATGTCCTTTCAGAAACCTAAAGGAACTATTGAGTATACAGTAAGTTATTTGCTTTTGAAAAAGCTGATCTTTCTTCGCAAGAGTGTTACTTAAGACATTCTTTGTTTATACTATAATAAATAAGACAAAGATTGTGAATTGCCTTATTTCAAAAATACTTGCCTTTCAATAACTGTTTTATTAATAATAACTTAAGTTCTTAATTGTATTCTAAGTTTTATTTTTCCTTAAAGAGAAATTTATTAAGTGTGATACAAGATAGTTATCCCAGCAAGTTTAATTTGATGCAGATCGTAATTTATGGGGAGTTAAAATTCCTGTGTTGTAATAATTTTTATTAGATTTAGGCTTTTAGGAAAATATTTAGTCTTTTAGAAATGTGATCTTCATTATGTTCCCAGCAGTGTTAAGGATAATGAAAATGGCAGATAGAACACTTAAAAGATGAATTGACATTTATCTTCCAGAATAACCTCTCACACCATGATTATTTGCAGTGATTGATGGCTAATTTTTTTGAGCTTTGAAATGGAACTTTTTTATGTTTTTCAAATGACCTTCAAATCTCTCGGGAGGTCAACTTTTTGCATTTCTGGTTACTATGGAAAACTGAAGTGAGAAATCCACTTTCTTCTGTGGTGTAATGCTTATCTGACTATATATAAATATTGTTTATTTACATGTTAACAAAGTTATGAACATTTATTTAACTGACCTTAATTTTGTGTTATTATTTTGTGTTTTTCTAATATGTAACAACTGTATTAAGAAGCAAATAGTTTTAAACAGTCTCTGAGTTTGTGTCATCATGAAACCTTCCAGTCTTGGTTTGATTTTGATTATTTTCTGTGTATCCTTAAAATTGAAAAAATTATCAAAAACTTGGTTTACACCTTTTTTCTATATATTGAATAATTGATAATTTGAGATTTTAAGTATTTTTTAAAAAGGTTGGGAACCAGATATTTAAGGTAGGATTATTTTTACCATCAAAAGAATCTTTTCTTAAAGTATATTATAAGCTTAAATTGAGTGTGCTTGTACCTTCTCTGCATGATAGAGAAATTGAAAAAATAAGCTCAAACAGTAAAATAATGGGTCATGTAATTTGATATATTCATTAGTGTTTATTCAGCCATAAGATTATAGGCATGAGGCATAAGATGTTATCTACACGTGTAATCATGTGATTGTGAAGAATTGTAAAAGTTTAGTTCATTTTGAATTTAGGAGTTGACCATTCTTATAATTCATAAAACTTGTGTTATCTATAACAAAATTAAATTAAGAGCCGTTATTTTTATGGGGGATAATTGAAACTTGAAATTACATTTTTCCTTAATGTTATAAATGACCTTTTGGAAAAATCAAGTATTAATCAGAAAAGTTATAAAACATCCTCTTCCTGGTTTTTGTTTAGACTTTTACCCCCCTATTTTTAAATTATTTATTCCCTATGCCAAATCCTAGAAGAAAGAAGTGTATTTCTGGAACTGAGTAAGATTTTATAGTCTTATATTCTATTCTTATTATAGCTTTATAAAATTTTCATATAACATCTTTATATAAAATATTTATATAACATGATTTTTATATTTAGGAAAAAATATATTTCCTCTATATTTCTCTTAAAACTTTTGGTATCATAATGTACTCTCAGAATTTGTTCTGAAATATTTATGATCTAGCTTAAATACATTTTGTACCACCTAAATATAGTATAAATCAATCATTGTATTTACATAGCTTTAAAATTAAAATCATATATATGTGTGTATATATGTATGTATATAAACACACATACATAGTGTTTTTAATTATGAGATCACTTTCAGTAGGAATCAAAAGTAGACCTTGAAAATGATATACATTATCATTTTCTTCCTAGTTAACTTAATATTTATATACCTTTCTAATGGAATAGCCTTTTCTAAGGGCCCTAATGATTTTCTAATTATCAAACCCAAGGGCCTTTCCTTTGTTTGCTTTTTGCTCATTGTTCCTTCTTTCTGGTTTTACTTTTCTTCTTCCCAACAGTTGTTATCAGTGAGGATCTGAGAATGGATAATCAGGCAATGTCTGAAAGCCTTCACTGCACCCTCATTCCTGGTAGTTGACCTGTCTACAGACCATCGGGTTGACTGTTATTTTCTGACAGTGCTTTCAGTATTGTAATCCATTGTCTTACGTCCCTCTTTTTCCTTTTTATTTTTATTCATTTCTAGGCAGTCTTCCCAAGATTGTTTTAGGAGTTTTCCCTTTTTTCTTTCCAGTTCTGCAGTGCCACTGTGATAAGTCCTGATTCAGACAAATTTTTACTTATTGTGTTTCTTCAGTCTGAGCAGTTTGTCATTCATAGTTCTGGAAAATTATCACCCATCGTTTCTTTGAGTATATCTCCTGTTTTCCCTCTATTTGTTCTTGAAACTAATTGGACTACATTTTGCCATCATTATGCTTCATTGCCTGGTATTCTTGTTGTCAATTTTACTTTATCTTCCATCTCTTTTACTGGCTGTTCTACTCTTCTTGATTCCAAATGTAAGTGGTCCCTTGTTTCTTTTCACTTTTCCATTTATATTCTATTACTTCGAGATCTTAAGAACTTTACTATATAAACTATGTGGAGTGAGACTCCAATTTTTTTCTATTCCTACCTCTAGATGCTTGTATTTCCTACTTTCATTTGATACTTAACAAATTGTAGCAAACTTCTTACCAATTTCTCCATCCTTGTCCAATGCTTGATTTTCTAATTTTCATTTCCCTTCAATCTGTTGTTCATCCAGATTGGAATTTGGGGATTCAGCATCAGATCTCTCAGCATCAATTGCTTATTACCATTTGCTCCCCTGACCTGCTGCTACTACTACTACCATCGTCACAACCTCATTCATTCCATGAGTGCTTTCTCGAGTCTTATTTGGAACCTTATATACCTTAAATCTCTTTTTACATTTCTATTACTTTTAACCTCATTTACTGCAGTGGTGTTAAGTTGGTTTTTCTGCATCTGTTCTCTTGTCTCAATCCTAGACCTGTTGTCACTCAGGCCGTATAACTTCCTTGCTTTATAACTATTGGTGTCTTTTATTACTTTCATAACCCCATTAAATAGGATCATTGTGAGGATAGAATGTGAGATGATATGCAAGTATTTTGTAAACGTGCAAAATAAAATTTACTTACAGAGAGCTTCTACATATATTATCTCAACAGGGTAAGTGATAGATCATCTCATTACATAGATGAGAAAGTTTGCATAAAAGGAAGGAAACAAAACTACTCAATTATTATCCCATGTATTTGTCACAAATTTGGTTTTATATAACCCTTAAAGGAAAACTATGTATTTATTGTTTTTTTTTGCATTATATACATTTCTATTTTTCCTGACTTTCAAAGTCTTTTACAGCCTAATTCTAAATGCCTTTTCAGTCTCATCCTTTTTGAGAATTAACTCTAGTTACTCACCTTCCTAAAATGCTAAACTCATTAGTGTACTCTGGGTGGTTTGGGAGGAAGAAATAGTATCACACAAAAAGTGCTTTATACTTTTCTGTCTCCTAACATGTCAGTCCTATGCTCTTCACTTTGAATGTTCTTTCCCTTCTCTCTACTTCTCAAATTCCTATTCCTTCTTCAAAATCTAGCTGTTAAATCTTTTTGATACCATCTTTCCTGGACAATTTGGAGCAAATGTGGTATACTATCCATACTCGGAACTTCTGTGTTATATTTGTTGTTTTATTTAAATTGCTCTTCATCTCATAAAGCTTTATTTGTATTTCTTATTTTCCAACTAGATTGTAAATCCCTTGTGCACTAAAACTACTTAATTGTACTTAATTTTATCCTATACCGCTGTCATAACGCCTTATGCGTAGAGAATCCCAAAGGATATATTGACTGATCAAGTGAGTTTTTCTTCAGGGTAATTGGCAAAATCCCATGATTTAAGATTTCTATAAATACGATCATTAAAGGATATTAATGATTTAGAAACATTGCTGAATTTTGGTTCAAATATGTTTTCTAATTTATGTACTTAAATGATAAGATGTATACGTAAAGATAGTTAGAAATAGCATTTTCATTTTGATACAGGTGTACTTTGCTAAAATAAAATTTGTATGTTTCTAGGTTCCATATATTTTAGAAACTATTCAAAGGAATAATATATTTTAGAGCCTTTGTAAAATAAAAATCATTTGTGTTTTGCAAATTATATTTTGTATTTGGAAATTACTTGAAGTAGAGGCCCGCATATAATTGTGATATACTATGATAAAGCATATACACTGTATCATAATAGGTTGAGGCCATTTGCTAACAAAGCACAAAATTTCTCAAGTTAACCTATATCTAAAGATGGAAAATACCACTTGTGCATCAAATGTGAGATTGGTCCACAAACATCTTAATAATATTAAACCTCATAATTTACTTTTTCTGTTTTAACAGATTCAAATAATTTATTTTTTCTTTCATACAGGTTGAATCAAGGGATTCTTTGAATAGTATAGCCCTGAAATTTGATACAACGCCCAACGAACTTGTTCAATTAAATAAGTTATTCTCCCGAGCAGTTGTTACTGGACAGGTATCTTTTTTTAATGCATTGGTGTTTAGAAGCATTCGGTAGTAAGACAGAAAATACCCACTGCAGTATTGTTAATAATATAGAAAATTTGGGAGTAATTTTATGCATGCTTTGAACAAATCATATTGGCTCTAGGAGAGAAAATGGTCACATATCTATACTAATTTTTCTTGGTAATTGAAAATTACTAATATTGAAAATAGTTGTGAATTATCTGTTTAAATGTAATTTTAAAGAGCTTATTGCAATATTCAAACCAATACATGTACATGGTAAAAAAATTCAAAATTATCCCATTTCAGACTTCAGTTTCCTTTTCCAGAAGCAACCCCGTTTACAGTTTGTATCCTCTTCCAGAAATATTTTAGCCTTTCCTTTTTTTTATATTTAACTTTGATTGTTAGAAAATGTTTAAGTATGGCTTGACCTCAAACTTTTTCATGTGTAGGTAGTATTGCACTATGTTGAAGTATTAACAAAGCACTAAGCTTTAGACTGTTTTAACTGTTTGTTATTATAAACATTGCTGTCCGGAACACTCTTTTACATCTCTCTCTCTTTTTTATATGCAGGCATTTCTGTAAAGTCCTAGAAGTAAAATTGCTGAGTTAAATGATAACGTGCATTTTAAATTTTGCCAGCTATTACCAAATTGTCCTCTAAGAGGAACACCCACAGTACATGAGAATTATTCTTTCCTCACCCTATCTTTGACAGTATTTATTATCAAACTTGTCTCAATTGAATTTAAATCAATCTTGTTTTACTGTTAAAATTATTATGGTAATAAATATTCTTTTAATTCGAAGATTTTTATATTTTCTATTAGTGAAGATCATTGTTAATGGTACTTGCTTATAGAACACCATTCAATTATTAATATTTCAGTTTGACTGAATCTTTATGTGAATGCTTTCTTGCAGGTTTTATATGTTCCTGATCCTGAATATGTCTCCAGTGTTGAGAGCTCTCCATCTCTAAGTCCTATAAGTCCTCTGTCACCAACATCTTCTGAGGCTGAATTTGATAAGGCCACTGTAAGTGTTCCTGCTTTTCAAAGATAGCTATGAAGAAATTTCACTGTAAATGTATATATCATCATGGTTTATCCTGCTTTGGCTATGGTTAAGATAAAATTTTCCCTTTTTATTTTGCTACATAAATTTATAAATGTCTGTTTTTAAGGGAACATTCTTATTAAACCAGACAGCTTAAATTAACTCTTGTTACTGGTGGTGGTCCAGATATTCACCAGCTCTCTCTTATAAATACCATACAATAAGTAAGGAAGGAGTTTTACCCAATAAGCATGACAGTAACACAATAGGACGTCCATGTCCTGTTTAACTTTTATTTCAGTTTTTTTAAAGATTTTATTTATTTGAAAAAGAGAAAGAGCACACAACCAGGGGGGAGGGGCAGAGGGAGAAGCTGACTATAGGAGAAGCTCACCAGGGAGTCCAATGCGATGCGGGACTCGATCCCAGGACCCTGGGATCTTGACCTGAGCCGAAGGCAGTTGCTTAGCCGACTGAGCCACCCAGGTGCCCCTGATACACTGCCTTTTAAAAAAAACTTATCATCTTAATCATTCTTCCAAGTATTCTGAGTAATTAACAGTGAATTAATTTACCTAGCATTTTTAAGGAATGTTCCAAATAAGTTATGTTTTATAAATGAATGTTAAAGAACCAAACTGTATTTAATAATTTTGATTAAGATCTCTCTTAAAGGAATTTTTGCCTTTGTTATGTAAATTAATACTAATCATAATTTCCCATTTTTTTTATGACCTAATGATTATGTTTACATATACAAGGCTATTCCTCTATTACATGGCTAGATTCCTGTGGGAGAGTCTTCTGTGCTGCCTTGCCTATTTTAGCAGGCATCCTTTTTTTTCTGCCCCAATTTGCATTCAAAGTTTGAGATACCGAATGACCTATGGGTAACAAAACATGAATCATTAATATTAATTTGCCTATAAATTATTAGACATTAGTAGTTTCTAAGCTCTAATATTAAACTAGTTTCACTTCTTTCATGGAGTAAAGTACATGATATACTGATAACTATTTTTCTTCTTGCCCGGGGACTTTTAATGTGTGTTTGGGTGTGTTTGTGTGTGAGACAGTGAGAGAAGTGGGGTCATTTTCAATATTTATTTGTTGGATATCTTATTTGTATAAATATATCAGCACTGTACTTTAGAATGCAGTCACATGAAAGAAATATATTACATTTTTCACCATTGATGAGGGCAGAAGTCAGGTTCTGATGAGTAGGTATTGCTGGACCAAATGATGTAAGAATACCTTTTTGAACGTGGCCTTGCCATTTTCCCATAACACTTACAAATTGTTACACTCATAAGCACGGCAACAACAAAGGAAAGCAATGTAGCCTTAGGTTAATTTACCTTCTTTTTCAAACCCTAAAGCAGAATTGTGAAAACTTGACTGTAGCATCCTACGTGACTAAAACGCTGTGGGGTCCTTTTCTGTCTCTCATCTTTAACCCAAATCTTACCAACTAGCTTTCTTGAAAGGGGTAAGATCAAAAAGAAGAGAACACTAAAGCTCAAGGGAGCAACAAAGCCAGGCCTTCTCCAATGTAACAGTGCTCTCTTCCTCACTTTTGCCATGTTAGTGGAAGAGAGGGAAAGAATAATAAAGCCATATGAATGACCTTTTAATCTGTTGTGACTCAGCTGCTGTCAGAGATGCCCAGAAAGTATCCTCTAATTTGACTGGTCATATGAATAAGTTTTTTCTCCCTAAGATGGATCCAGGAAGGAGTTAAAAAACACTGACTTCATGAAGTTTTCCCTTTCCCTAGGTGATAGTCATCACCTGCTGATTATAGACAGTAGTTAGAAATAATTCTTTTGAACAGTAATTTTTATAGACTTTAGTTGTATTTTGTTTTTTACCTAAAAATACATTCATTACTAGATTCACAAGATAAAATATTCCTCTATAGCTTTCTACATATCTCTGGTGTTTATATCTCCATGTGTAATTATTGAATTTAGGTCTCCCATTCTAAGTCCCTTAGAAACAAGGATCTCATGTTTGTATTACAGTAATTAAAATGTTTATTAGTGTTATCACTTGTTTTTCCAGAAATTGTCAGAGTTTATATTTCTAATAATCACCCAGAGGTTTCTTTGATGTTCAGCGTTGTAGTGGCTTACCATGGAGGCTAAAATATTATGTTCCTGGCTTTGTTAGCATAAAGGATCCCAGTGGTTTTTTTGAATAATTTTTTCCACATAAAAATATTATCTTTGAGAATTTCCAGGATCAAATAGTTTTTACCCAATTTTTTCTTCACATATTGATGAAGAAGCATAGAAGGAGGTAGAACCAACATAAGGGTAAATATAAATAATAAACAGATAAAATGTATCATGTGTCAGGTACAATTCTAAGTACTTTAAAAGTATTGTCATTTATTCCTAACCTCAAACTTAGGAGATATAGCACTTGGCCTGGCTCTTTTTGTTTTCTCCTCTAGACCCATTCTATACCCTCGTTTGGGCTTTAGACGACCATCAGTGGGCTCCCTTGACCTTTTGCTTCTCTTTGTTATGGTCTTTCAAGTGCATTGGCAGAAGATGAGAGGAAGGGAGCAAGAGGGAGGCATATTTATTCTCTTAGCTCCCTCCCTACAAGGTTACTTCGGAGTGGCTGCATTCTTCAACCTCTCATCTTATCAGACACCGAGCCCTCTGTCTCTGCTATCTGTTTCTCCCCTTTGGGCCTATAGGTGATAAGGACACCTCTGTTGTTTGCCCTGGATTTTTGTATACACTGCATAATATCTTTGTAAATAGTTCCATTTTTAAACTCTTTAAATTAACTCAAGTTGATGTGTCATCAGTTTCTTCCAGTACCTGACCAGTAACAGTGTTTATTTTACATATAAGGAAACTGAGGGAGAGAGATTAAGTAATTTGTGTCTAAGTTCCTTCAGTTAAGCTGAGTTAGGATTCCAACCCAGGTAGTCTGGTCCAGAGCCCATGTTCTTTATTACCACTTTATAGCTGGAAAAGTCATAATGTATGATATTTAATTATATTGTACAAAAAATGATGACCATAAGTCAACCTTTTTGCTTCATTTGTTGTAGTGATGCTTTTACTTTTGCACATTTGAACATTTGGGGCAATGACTGAGGCTCATTAGATAAATATTTATACTTCTATATTTTTAAGGACCTTTCTGTCCCTAGTGGCTAAAAGAATTGCACAAAGAAACCTCAGCACTCAGGAGCTTCAAAATCACTGCATTAAGAATCAGAATCTATAAATAGCAATCAAACCAGCTACATAGAGATACTGATACTTTGAGTAGTATACATATATGTAAGTTATAATGAGATTGAATTACAATTCCTCTGAACGTTGCTTTTTTTTTTTTTAAGAAATGTACTCTTATGTGCTTATATGCTATACTTTGAGCATTTACGAAGCTAACCTCATGTATTCTTTTTAATAGGATTACACTGACAAATCGGGATTGCTATAGATACTGAATTGTAGAATTTGAGACTTTGAGGGAACCTAAGCGATCATGTTGTTCAATGAGGTATATCTTCATATAAGGAAAGCATTTGACNGGATTACACTGACAAATCGGGATTGCTATAGATACTGAATTGTAGAATTTGAGACTTTGAGGGAACCTAAGCAATCATGTTGTTCAATGAGGTATATCTTCATATAAGGAAAGCATTTGACTGTTTCTTGATAGAGTTTTTGTGAATGATTAGGTTACATAGTAGGTAATGTTGTCAATTGGCAGTAAGTGAACGGTCATAAACAAAATTTGTTGATAGCTTTGTGCCATCTTGCAGAGGGCCTTCCAGTGGCTCTGGAATTGGCTTTTATTCCCTTCGCATGTTTATCAATTGTTTAGAAAAATATTTGAAAAGGAAGGTGTAAGCATTGCAGTGAAGCTCACTAGTTCAAGTGTTGATACCATGGCTTCTTTGTATCAGCTTCATCTTACTCATGGCGCAAGTTACTGAACTCGGCTAACCATAGGTATCCTTTAAAATTAAGATAATAATGTATATACCTAATATGAATGATTTGAAGATTAAATGAAATGGTTCATATAATACTTAAATATAACAAATATTCACAAATGTCCATAAATATTATAGTTACTAATCTCTCTTTTTAAATGATCTGTGCTGAATGAATTTATGTATCATACAAAACGCAGGTATAGTAATTACCAGAGACAACAGGATGTGTATAGTTACTAGTTTGTATCATAAAATGACAAGATTGAGAACTTTGTTAATAGATATTAATGACTGAACAGCGTCACACATGTGTTAAAATCTAATTCCATTTAGGTTTTTTAAAAAATATGATCATAGCATATTAAATACAGTTATTTTGCAGTATTCTGTACTGATCTTCCTTCAAAAAATATCTGTTGGGTATCTATTTAGAGAGAGATAATGATATTTAGAAAAGAAGTCTAAAATTTTGTCCTCCTATAGACTTAAGGAGTTAGATCTGTTTATTGAAATAGAAAAAGTTATATTAAAATTTGAAAGTGCTTCTCAAGTATCTCAAAGTCTTTGAGATTGAAGAGGAGGTGTTCTTGTTTATTATTTCAAAAGGCCAAGTCAGAACTATAGGGTATTTGTCACAAAGTGCCAGATTTCAGCTCAAAGCTCTAAAGAACCTTGGTACCATGAAAACTATTCTATAAGGCACTGTTCATTTACTCAGGAGGTATTAGAGGCCTCTGGAGGTATTTAAGACAAAGATAAAGGACATTTGTCTAGCCTTCCTACATTATATAGAATTTTGAACTTTGGGGGGACCCATGAGTGTTAAGGGGTCTGTGAACTTGGATATAAACAATTTTAAGTGAAATATAATGAGATATATTTTTTTAATTAAGAATATAAACAAACTACAGAGTAGCATGATGCATACCTGTGGCTTTGTCCCCAATAGAACTCACAGATATTTTCAAATCATTTTAGAGGTGTAGGTGTCAAAAATACTGTTTATAGCCATATAGTTCAAAATTATAATTATCAGTCAACACTAGATTTTATTATTTCATGTTTAATAAAGAATAGATGTATCAACTATATATATAACTATTGTGAATATGAATTAATTATAACTAGTTCTTAAATGTTTTGATAATTGTGTTTCATTATAATTGTTTTTCTTTGTAATCCTATATTTTAAGTATTCAAAAAACATTCTGAGAAGGACGTCCTTAGGCTTCACTAATAGAATGATCCATGGCATTAAAAAAAGTCAAGAATCTATGATCTAACCAATTAATACTTTGTACAGTGGTTTTGATAAACTCTTTGTAGCTTAATATTTTAAATGGCTCTCCAGTGAATGGGTTTAGCTGAATTCCTAAGTATCAAAGACAAGCATTCCATCTTTTCTCTGCTCCCAACACCTGAGGGATATATTAAATAGTCTTTTCAGAAGCAACTGAGTGTGTGTGTGTGTGTGTGTGTGTGTGTGTGTGTGTGTGTGTGTTTGGTGTACAGGTACAAGAGATGTCGTTTTCAACATTTTCCATATGATTCATAAATATATATCCCATTAATAAATCATTGAAAATATAGGTTTAAGCTCTATTAGAGATCTTTATTGAATGTGAACACAGTGCCATTCTTTCCTCTTTCTTTTTAACGTAAGAATATTTTGAGGGGCGCCTGGGTGGCTCAGTCGGGTAACCATCTGCCTTTGGCTCAGTTTGTGATCCTGGGATCCAGCCCCATGTCAGGCCCCCTGCTCAGTGGGGAGTCTGCTTCTCCCTTTTCCTCTCCCTCTCCCCTCCCCCCCTCATGCTTGCTCACTCTCTCTCTGTCTCTCTCTCAAATAAATAAAAATCTTAAAAAAAAAAATTTTTGAGCTGACCTCCAAGAATGTGATGGGAATTGGGGAAAGCTATTCATTTGGCTTTAATAATGTGCTAATTTAATTTTTATTTAGTTCTCTGAAGTGCCTTTANTTTTTTTTTTTTTTTTTTTTTTTTTTTTTTTTTTTTTTTTTTTTTTTAAGAATCCTGATGTAGTCCATCCGAAAGAAGCAACTCCCTTATCTACTTTTACTGGTATTCGACCTGCACGAGTTGTATCTTCAACTTCTGAGGAAGAAGAAGCATTTACTGAGAAATTTCTTAAAATTAATTGCAAATATATTACCAGTGGCAAGGTAATGAATAATACTTTAGAAAAAAAATTAGTCATGGTTTATTTATGACTGAAATGTGACAGTTTGGCATTTGCATTTTAAGTTATCAACTTTAGCAACTGCTTGAATATTTTAAGAAGATATTGGTGGAAATACTAGTTTAGGTTAGTATGGACTTTGCTTCTAGCTTAGAATCTGGTGGTCTTTTGCAGTTGTTAAAGGCAATGGGATATAAATTTACTGTGGTAAAGTAGAGCTGATTTACTATTGGTAGAATATTTCAAAAAGCTGTTAAAAAGTGACCACAGTTGGGCACTATTTTAAGTGATAACTTTCAAACTTGGTATAACACACAAAAGGATGATAACTACTATTTATTATTTACTATATGCCAGAAACTATATGACGTGTTTTAAGTATTTCATCAACTCAAATAATCCTATGAAGTTGGCAGTTCTATTCCTTCTTCACAGGGAAAAAAAAAAAAATACAAACCTCAGAAAAGGTTAATAAGTCCAAGGTTTCTCTGTCATGGCAAGAATTCACACCCAGTGTGAATGCATGTTTCATCTATCACACTTTGCTTCTAAACAAAGAACTTGTAGTGTGCAGATGTAGTATAGTAAAGTAATACAGAATTGGAGAATCAACTCCAGATATTGTTTAGAAAGTAACTATAGTATGTTACCAACTTAAGTCACACATGGTTTTCTTTTTTTTCTCAGAACTTTGAAGATGTTTCTTTCAGAACTCCAACGTTCTGACTTGCACTATTTCTGAAGTCTTCTACAATTTTTATATTTGGTGTTTTGTACATTTGTGTTTTTCTTTGGTTGCATTTAAGATAGTCTTCTCTTTTTTCTTCCTTCAAATTTTTATTTAAATTCTAGTTAGTCAACACACAGTGCAATATTGGTTTCAGGAGTAGAATTCAGTGTTTCATCGCTTATGTCCCAAAGGGTTCCCCTTTCTGTGCATCCTTCCCAACATCTGTTGTTTCTTGTGTTGTTAATTTTAGCCATTCTGACAGGTGTGAGATAATATCTCATTGCAGTTTTGATTTGTATTTCCCTGAAGATGAGTGATGTTGAGCATGTTTGCGTTTGTCTTTTGGCCATTTGTATGTCCTCTTTGGAGAAATGTCTGTTCATGTCTTCTGCCCGTTTCTTGATTGGATTATTCATTCTTTGGGTGTTGAGTTTGATAAGTTCTTTATAGATTTTGGATACTAACCCTTTATCATCAGATATATCATTTGCAAATATCTTCTCCCATTCTTCTCCCACTCTTTCTCTATGTTTTCTGCCATGTAGGTTGCCTTTTAGTTTTGTTGATTGTTTCCTTTGCTGTGCAGCTTTTTATCTTGATGAAGAAATAGTTCATTTTTGCTTTTGTTTCCCTTGTCTCCAGCGAAATGTCTAGTAAGAAGTTGCTAAAGGCAAGGTCAAAGAGTTTGCTGCGTTTGTTCTTCTCTAGGATTTTGATGGTTTCCTGTCTCACATTTGGATCTTTCATCGATTTTGAATTTATTTTTGTGTATGGTGTAAAAAAGTGGTCCAGTTTCATTCTTCTGCATGTTGTTTTCCAGTTTTCTGAACACCAGAGTTAAAGAGACTGTCTTTTTTCCATTGGGTATTCTTTCCTGCTTTGTTAAAGATAAGTTGATTGTAGAACTGTAGGTCCATTTCTGGGTTTTCTGTTCTGTTCCATTGATCTATGTGTCTGTTTTTGTGCCAGTACCATATTATCTTGATGACTATGACTTGGTGGTCATGTAGTGATGACTATCGCTTGAAGTCCAGAATTGTGATGCCTCCGCCTTTGCTTTTCTTTTTCAGGATTACGTTGACTATTCAGGGTCTTTTGTGATTCCATACAAAATATAGGATCGTTTGTTCTAGTTCTGTAAAAGAATGCTGGTGGTATTTTGATAGGGATTGCATTAAATGTGTAGATGGTTTTGGGTAGAATAGACGTTTTAACAGTGTTTGTTCTTCCAATCCATGATCATGGCATGTTTTTCCATTTCTTTGTGTCCTCTTCAATTTTTTTGATAAGTGTTCTGTAGTTTTCAGAGTACAGACCTTTAAGAGAGTCTCATTATCATTGATTTTGAACCATTGGATTATGATGTGCCTTGGTGTATTTTTCTGTTTTGCTTAGGATTCACTCAACTTCTTGAATCTGTTCATTTATAGTTTCCATCAGATTTGGAAAATTTGGGGTCATATTTCTTCAAATTTTTTTTCTCTATCCTCTCCTCTTCTTTGGGAACTCCAATTATGCATATATTTAGGCTGCTTGATGTGCCTCATAGCTCATTGATACTCCGTTCTTTTTTTTCTTTCTATTTTGGACATTTTCAGTTGCTATACCTTTAAGTTCGTTTCATGTTTTTCTGCCATGTCTAATTTGCTGTTAATTCTATTGAGCATATTTTTCATCTCTGTAAGTTCAAACTGGCTCTCATATCTTTCTTGTCCATAACTACCATGTACAATCTATCTTCTGTATTCTTGATTATATGGAATATAGTTATAATAATTGTTTTAATGTCTTTCTAATTTTTCTGTCTCACTTCTGGGTTTGTTCCTGTTAATTGACTTTTCTCATTGTGATAAGTCACTTTTTAATTTTTCTTTACATGCCTAGTAATCTTTACTTCGATATCAGATATAAATGTTATCGTCGTGGGTGCTGGATATTTTTATATTTCTCTACATATACTTGTAGTATTTTCTATGACACAGTTGTTTTTTAGAAGCAGTTTGATCATAACATAGCTTAACTTTTGTCAGGCAAGACCAAAGCAACTATAGCTAGTATTTCTCTTTACTGAGACAATGCCCTTCTGAGTTTTCTGGAGCCCTGTAAATTATAAGGGTTTTTTTTTTGCTGTGGTTGGTAAGAATACAAACAAATCCTTTCTCTGTTGACTCTGAATTGTTTCCTCTGCTTCTTTTGAGTGCTGCTGCTTTTCTCGTCCTGGGATAGTTGCCATACATATAGGCAGCATTCAGTGCTCAGCTGGAAACTTGAAAGAAGGCCTCTGCAGATCCCCAAAGCATTCTCAGTTGGGAGTGTTCATCTCTCCTTTCTCTGCCTCTGGCCTGGAACCTCTGCACTCAGTATGCTGAGGCATTTATAGAGTTCATCTTCTTTGTTTTCCCTTATTCAGGTATCATTGTCCAGCATTCCAATAGCTGAAAACAATCATTTCATGTATTGTGTGTGTTTGTGTGTGGTTTTAGTAGATTTAGACACAGTTAGTTCTTGGCTAGAAGCAGAATTTCAGTTGTAACTATTTGAATAAAATTTTTACTTAGGTATCAGAGCAAAGGTAAAGTCATTGGCAGGGTTAGGAACAGCTTATAGCCTGGTGTTCTTGGAAGGTAAACATTTGCTGGAGGCTGGCTCTTCCTGTAAATTCACTGTAAAAAAGGTTATTTATGTAAAAATTGTGGAAATTTATCAACAAAATTATAATGGATTACAGTGGACTTAAGAAAAAAAAAAAGATCAGTAAAAGCTATTCTCTCTGCTGGAATGGATTCCTAAGTCGTAGTTTTTTATCTCCTAGTATTTACAGAAATATTGTAGTGTAAGTAGTAACTTTTACAGACAGACTTTATTTTCTAATAGAAATAATTTCTCCATGGAAGATTAGTCAGGTAATTGCATATAAGGAATTGGCAGTTACTAATACTAAAGAGCAATCTGTGCTTAAAGTTTCTGAAGGTCATATTGATTAAGAAGATATTTTAATTGGAAACCGCTTACTATAATATATTCTTGCTCCTGATAATATGCTCAAATTTATGAAGCAGCATTAAAAAAGAATGAAACAGGATGCTTTAGTTTGAGTTTATGATTTCAAACTTGGTCTCGATTCGATGAATTTGAGCAGTTACTTTGTTAAAAGATTTTTGTGAATTTTATGTTGAAGTAGTGTTTCTCATGGCCAACTCTTGATTTAGAGAGAATAACATCTGACAAAGTACCTGAGTCCTACCTAGAGTCAGGAAAGAAACTTGGAGAATTCATTAGCACATCTGCAATAGCAGTAAATATGGGTGAATTCCTGCAAAGTAACATTACCAGACGGGTCAGTATAGTGTTAAGAGGTAGGGCTTTAAACCTCTTCTAAGAAATAGAAGCACAATTCTGAGAGGCATTTCAAATGATTTCTGTAGTTACACTACCAAAAGCAAGAGTATTATAGTATTAACAGGTTTAGTGAATTAATGCATTATCATTAATACTGGGCCTTTTCTATTCTATATACCTGGTAGTCATCGTCTTTGCAAAGATATTCTGAAGTGAAAGATGATATGTAATGTTATACCAGTAAATCTAATAATATACTATTATCATGTGGTTTCAACTCATTTATGGAACATAAGAAGTAGGAAGATCGGTTAGGAGAAGAAAGGGAAGAAGGAGGGGGGGTAAACAGAAGGGGGAATGAACCATGAGAGACTATGGACTCTGGGAAACAAACTGAGGGCTTTAGAGGGGAGAGGGGTGGGGGATTGGGATAGACTAGTGATGGGTATTAAGGAGGGCACGTATTGTGTGGTGCGCTGCGTGTTATACACAAGTAATGAATCATGGAACTTTACATCAAAAACTTGGAATGTACTGTATGGTGACTAACGTAACAATAAAAAATTATTATAAAAAAATAATATACTGTTATTTAAAACTAATGCTTAAATGAAATTTATGAAATCAAGAATGAAGTGAGGTCTTTCAGAGACCTGGTGTTTGCTTTCCTCAATTCTTACTGATTACTTGGTTTTATTTCTCAAATAACTTAAGATTATAGAAGGTGAGAAAGAGTAAGGGAAGATAGAGAATCAGAAACCTTTAAGATTTTTTTACATTGTATATGCTCTACTCTTGATTGTCTTTGTTTCTTGGATTTTCCTTAGCAGTGTAAATGTCCTTACAACATACCTCACCATCTCTCTTTGACTTGTGTTGGCATGTGATCCAGGAATGCAAATTCATAGATTATATGGATCTATTTAGAATATCCATCAAAATATGATCAGGTCATGGTTTATATAGAGTTTCTCCTTATTTAGGTAGTCCCTGGTCTGAACTAAAAAAAAAAAAAATGCTGTTTAGAGTTTCAGATCGTTTCCCTTTTTCCCACTGAAATGCATACACACATGCATATCCTTCTGTCCAGTATAGCATGCAGTTACTACAAATGATAAGCATGTTTTATTACCTTGAACATATGCAGTAACTTTCTTCCAGACAGGTGACCATTTTAAGTAGAGTTTTCTATTTTTACTGTTTTACTTGATTGTTTTTAACAGTAGTATCTTTCATAACTTAAGTTTTATATTCTTAAAGTTAAGCCAGGTAAATTTACAGAGCTGAATATGGATTTTGAAGGAGGATGTTACACCAAATCAAGCAGGATTTAAGTTTTTCTTTTCCTTAATAGCTTCAGAGAAAAGACAGGACAGCTTTGAAGTAACTACTGAGTTTATTTTTAGAATTCTGTCTGGCTCTTCATTTTTACACTTACAGAATATAGTAGAATAGGAGTTAAAAATTGGATTAAGGAATATTTAGCTCCTGAGTTGGAGTGACTGTAGTTTAGACTCAAATGTGGAGGGATTTTAGTAAAAGGTATAGACTGCCTGAATTTTGAATCTTTGTTCTACCACTTATATTAGCTATGTTATTTGTTACTTAGGATAAGTTGCCTAGCTTCTCACAGCCTTAATTTTCCTATTTGTATAATCATCTCATAGCTTGCTTGTGAAGATCAAATAACAATAATGTGTGTAAAGCGTGATACATACAAAGCTTTCAATAAGTATTAACTAATAATTAGTAGATTGGCTTCCTATGGACTTCAGGTTCCTCGTTTCTAAAGCAAGAGGTTGGACTCTTCATATTTATATTGCTGCTTATATAAATGTATTTAAAATTTCATAACTTTTCATGATTAAGATGATTACTGTATACCCTAGAAGTCATCTAATCTACCTACTACAGATGAAGACAGTGAGGCCCAGAAGCTTTGCATGCCCAAAATCAGATAGCTAGGTAGTTAACAGAGTCAGTTGAAACAGATTTTTTAAGACATTTTAAAAAAATTATGCTCTTTTTCTTTTATAGTGGATTGAATTATCAACACATTATTTATTAAACCTGTTTGTGTATATGGAACTATATTTGTTACCTGTAGTGAGGGAACAACACAGGAAACAATGCAAATTAATGTAAAACATAATGAAAAAATATTTTCCTGAGAATGTCCTAGTGCTTGGATATACTACTTTTATATATAACAGATGGCCTAACATCAGAAGAAAATTAGTAAAAACAGCTAGAGTACTTTTTGAAAATTTAAAATGTGAGCATTAAATGTCATTTTCTTTTTTCATCTTAGGGCACAGTCAGTGGTGTGCTGCTAGTTACACCAAATAATATAATGTTTGATCCACATAAAACTGACCCTTTGGTTCAAGAGAATGGCTGTGAGGAATATGGCATCATGTGTCCAATGGAAGAGGTGATGTCAGCTGCAATGTACAAAGAAATTTTGGATAGCAAAATAAAGGAATCCTTACCCATGTAAGATTGATATTTATACTCCTTTGGAATCTTATTACATCTAGACTGTGGTTTAATACTCTTAAGTATTTTCTTTTAAGTATTTATTATTAGTTTTATTAAAACTGCTTTTCATTTTATCAACAATGAAAAAATTTAGTATTGAAAAGATTATTTTTAACACACCCTTAAATAATTAGGAATTGTTCTAGATTTACATTTGCATATTTGGTCAGGGAACTGGATATTTAAAAGTAACCTATAAACCTTATTTAATTTAGTGTTTACCAGCCCTTTTTATTCACAGCATTCAGACTTCTAAATTATTTCTGTGATTAAGGTAATATAAGTAAACTAGGGTAGCTTTCAAATTTTTCTTAGAAGAGCCTGAAAAGTCTGGTGTGGGATTTGAGGAGAGCCCATGAGCATCCTTCTCCCTCAGTTAACCTTGAAAGAGTTATGCTTGGAATATACTGGTCAAGGGATTCATGTGATTCAAATAACATAGTTGTGAGACTGCAGCTCAGCACAGCCTTTGAAAGTAATGTGCTTGGCCAAAGGAATGACCAGAAAGTAAAGGGAGGAATAAGAAATAAAAGGAGGGGCGCCTGGGTGGCGCAGTCGTTAAGCTTCTGCCTTCAGCTCGGGGCGGGATCCCGTTGTTCCGGATCAAGTCCTACATCGGGCTCCTCCACTGGGAGCCTGCTTCTTCCTCTCCCACTCCCCTGCTGTGTTCCCTCTCTTGCTGACTGTCTCTCTGTCAAATAAATAAATAAAATCTTAAAAAAAAAAAAAAAGAAGAAGAAAGTAGTACTCAAAGAAAGAAATGAGAACAGAATACTCCCCATTCCTCCACACATAATTTGTCAACAGTTTAAAAACTGGCTTCACTTTAATGGGTACTGAGATTTATATCCCTTAATTAGCCCACAGGGATGTGGATCATTGTTTGAAAATTAACCCTTATGGTACAGAACTGCTTCTGTAGGAGAAGAGCAAATTATTTTTGTTTCTGAGGCAGAGTACGTGAGTTGTTAGGATACCTGTGGTAGAATAAAATCCCTTATTCAGAAAGTCTCCATTATACCTTCCACCCAATAGATATTATTTTGGCTTGGTAAACTCATCCGTAGAGGTGCAGGTAATTACTAGAATATCCTCTACTTTCGTTATTTTTACAGATCATCATCTAAAGTCACTTTCAGGAAATAAGTATTATTGGGGTGGGTGGAAGGATGAGACAAAGGTGAAGGATTAAAGGATTAGATTAAAAAAGAAATAAGATTACACACACACACACACACACACACACACACACACACGCACGCATATTGTCAGTCACTGTGAAATTCACTTTCTTTTGCCCTGCTTTTCTATTTTAATTATGATACTTTGGGATTCTCTTATGCTGAGTGATCTGTAAGTATTCCACTAAGATGCTGTAGGGCTCCTCTTCTTGCAAATCACTGTTATATTATTTAGAATGTCCCTGGAAAGACCATGTATTTGATCCAGACATTAAAGAAAATTCCTCCAAAAAGAAGTATCTTTCAGTCCTGCCTTGTGAATTAATTAAAAACACGATTTGGCAGCGAATTAGATAAATAAAGTAAGTAGTTTAGCAGAGTAATGTCATGTGTAACAATACTGAGGCATAAGATTTGATTGATTTTCTTCTTCTACTTGGAAAGTTGATTTCAGAGGCATTGTTCGAGAACTGTGTTAAGCAGTAGCAATATCATTGGCATAAATATCTAGTTTCAGCCTATTAACTCTGAAGGTTTTACAGCCCTTATTCAAACATGTATCTTCTTATATTTGTTAAGTTTATCTCTTACCTAATGGTCTTCTTAAATGTACACATACAGTTTCTCAAAACTTTTGCCTTTTGCTAAGTTCCAAGACCCTTTCTATGCAATTTGAGTGGATCACCAGTAGATGACACTATTACATTTTTAATAGCACAAATTAGATGTTTGTGTTTCTTATGGCGAATCAGAGGCAAGGGAGACAAGACAGACACGAATTGGAATTCAACTGATATCTTTTTAAAAAATAAATTTTTACCTATTTTAGTTATAAAATGTTATCCATACTCGTCATATAAAATTTGAAAAATGCTACAAAGAAAGAATAAAACAGAAGAGTTACCCAGCTTCACCATCCAGAGACAGCCAATTATTTTTGTTTCGACTTACCTATTCTTAAACTTACATAAATGTTAGTAGATTTTCCACTAAGAACTCATGTTAATTTCCTTTTGTCACAAACTACTTTTTAACCATCATTTTAAATTTCTGACTTTCACTTCATTCTTTAGATGTTTGTACTGCCTCCTTCTAGAATTTAAACTAACTTTGAACGTTAGTGCTTATATATATAAATGCCATTAAACATGGAAATCTTGATAGAATTATGAACCATTCACATATCTAGTATTTAAACCTTTAGCTGAACAAGTTCTTTCTGAATTAAGAGTTGTTGCTGGTAACCTGAAGAATTCCTGTATTTTTGCCTCAAGTTTTATTCCAGTTGGTCTTCAGGTTTGCATTTAAGCTGTATATTTTAGTGTAATCTGTATTTAAATGTAAATAAGCACTATGTGTTTGTGTGTGTCCATGTGTGTAATAATCAATGTATTTTTTCTTAAGACATTTAAAATTTTAATCAAAATTTTATCTAAGCTTATTTTCCATATTCCAGTAATGAATAAATTTTAGTGTAGAATTACAGCTTCACCCAAAACTTAGATTTCCAACTTCTTTTCAGGTAGATTAATTCAGGAAATCTTCTGTTGGTGTTTCCCAGATCTCAAGAAATCATTGCAAAAGTTTGACTTAATTACTTGGTCTATCTATATAAATCAAATTTTTGATATGCTATTGAGATATATACTATGCCCTTTCCTAGAAACCTTTTTGGTGATAACTAATTCAGTGTTACATTTGTGGGAAATAAAATGCAATTTAAAAAGTAACAACTTTTAATTTTGTTTACTGACAGAGAGATAGATCAGGTATCAGGAAGGGACTTCTGCCATTTAAAGAAAATGACGAGAAGTCATACTGATGAAATAGACTCCAGAACCCGCGACGCAGGTAACGATAGTGCCAGCACAGCTCCGAGGAGCACCGAGGAGTCTCTTTCGGAGGACGTGTTCACAGAATCAGAACTCTCTCCCATCCGGGAGGAGCTTGTCTCTTCAGATGAACTTCGACGAGATAAATCATCTGGTGCGTCCTCAGAATCTGTGCAAGCTGTCAATCAGAGTGGCGTAGGACGTTTAACAGCCACATCAGAGTCTGCTAATATGCCTGGTCACTTAAAATCTGATTCCGGACATTCTACAAATGAAGTTGGGACTACTTCTCTTAAAACAGATTTAAATAATCTTGAAAAGGCCACTAAGGAAGATCAGGCGACAGATAATTTTCAGGAAATATCAGCCCGTAACGAACAAAGCACAAGTGTAAAAGGTAAGACAGACCAGGATCTTCTTAATGAGAATTCACTACATCAAGAAGAGGGTGAAAAAGAAAGTATGCCTTGTGGGGAAGCAGCAGATTTTAAACAAAAGCAAACTGTCAACAAAGGAAAACAAGGAAAGGAGCAAAATCAGGACTCAGAGACTGAGGTGGAAGAGCTACGGAAACTCTGGAAAACCCATACTATGCAACAGACTAAACAGCAAAGGGAAAATATTCAACAGGTGTCACAAAAAGAAATTAAGCATAAAATAGCAACTGCTGACATAGAAGGTGAGTGTTAAGGAATATATAAAGTTAATTCATCTTACTGCATATTGTCTCCCTAGTTCCCCACATACTAAAAAGCTGCTGTATCTTATGCCACTCTGAAGGGTGATCTAGTGGCCCTTGACTGATGTTTCTCTGGGGATAAGTATATGGTCTCTAGTTCCTAATCTAGGGCTTTTCTTCTCCCATGGTGGATTGTACACATAAAGAGAGTCTTTTCTACCGTGTTCAGATACTACTGATTCATTATGTTCTGTCTTTAAACAATTTCTTGAAAATGCACACAAGCTCTGTAAAAACCTTTGATTTCTCCATTTTCTCTTAATTCTTGGTGTGTTACCCCATTAAATTTTTTTCACTGCACATAAAATATTATAATTGCAGTTTTTAATTGCCAAAGTTTGTAATTCTACCTTTTTTTAAGAAAGTGCAATTAGACATAAAAATTTATTTCTTAAATTATTCCAAGTATCCAGAAGTTCATCATTGTCTGATTAAATGTTTTCCTTTAAAAAACACCAAGGATAAATTAAAAAACCATTTCTCGTTCAGTTTTAGTTTTTAGTACTATTTACTTATGAAAATTATAGTAATAAACTCTGTTTTATTTCTAATATACAGCAACTTACCCTTAATACATAACGGATTAAATGGGGTATAGTTCAGGTATCTAAGCTAACATTTGTTATATTCTATTAAAATACTGATTCCAAATCAATCCAATTTGCATATGAACTTCTTAAACTCAAAAGTAATGTATTGCTAAAATATATATAAAATTGACCATAGTAACCATTTTTAAGTGTAAAATTTAGTGGCGTTAAGTACCTTCACATTGTTGTGCAACCATCACCACTATCCATTTCCAGAACTTTTTCATCTTTCCAAACAGAAACTGTACCCATTAAATAGTAACTCCTCCATCTTTCCTCCCCTTTGCTTCTGGCTTCCAGCATTCTACTCTTTGTCTCTGTGAACTTTTGTCTCTATACAAGGCACCTCATATAAGTGGAATCATACAGTGTTCTTTTGTGTGTGGCTTATTTCCCTTAGGAGAATGCCTTTAAGTTCATCTATGTTGTAGCATGTTTCAGAAATTCCTTCCTTTTAAAAGCTTCACAATATTCCAGTATACAGTTGACCCATGAACAACGTGGGTTTGAACTGTGCAGGTCTACTTATGCACAGTTTTTTAATACAGTACAGTACTGTGAATGTATTTTTTCTTCCTTATGATTTTCTCAGCATTTTCTTTTCTCTAGCTTACTGTATTGTGAGAATACGGTATATAATACATGTAGTATACAAAAACGTGTGAATCAGCTGTTGATGTTATTGGTAAAGCTTCCAGTCAACAGTAGGCTATTAGTAGTTAAGTTTCTGGGGAGTCAAAAGTTATACTCAGATTTTTGACTTTGGGGGTTCCATGTCCCTATCCCCTTCATCATTCAGTGGTCAACTTTACATACCACATTTTCTTTATTCATTTGTTAATGTACATTTGGATGTTTCTACCTTTCGGCTATTGTGAATAATCCTGCTATGAACATTGGAGTACAAATATCTGTTCGAATCTCTCATTTCAGTTTTTTTGGATATATACCCAAAAGTGGATTTGCTAGTTCCTATGCTAATTCTGTGTTTAATTTAATTTTGAGGAACCCCCAATCTGTTTTCTACAGTGGCTGCTTATTTTATATTCCCACCAACAATACACAGAATTTTGGTTCAGTTTTTAAAATACCTGTACTGAATTTTCTTTACACCATCTTTTTTAGATATCCTGATGATATTCAGTAGATGTTAAAGAATTAATTTACTTGAAGAAAATTCTATAAAAGATTGAATAATTCTTTTTTAATACCTTTTTCTTTATTCAGAACTAATGACTTCATTAAAGAACATTTGACAAATATAGGAGATTTTTAGATAATTTATAAAAATTACCTGAAATTCATCAATGAAATAATCATTATTAACATTTGGTATATTTATCTGTGATTTTTGGTGTGCATGTGTATATACATACACATTTAAATACAGATGTATACTGTCTTGGTATTTGTATGTATCCATATGTATTTTTTTTTAAAGATTTTTTTATTTATTTATGCGACAGAGAGAGATAGAGACAGCCAGCGAGAGAGGGAACACAAGCAGGGGGAGTGGGAGAGGAAGAAGCAGGCTCCCAGCGGAGGAGCCTAATATGGGGCTCGATCCCACAACGCCAGGATCACGCCCTGAGCCGAAGGCAGACGCTTAACTGCTGTGCCACCCAGGCGCCCCCATATGTATTTTTTATATAAAATTAAGATTATACTGTTGTATCCTTTTTTCACTTAACATTTTATGTCATGAATAATTTTCCATGTCATTCTAGTTTTTTGAAAATATGGCTATTAATGGCCCTGTATTTTAACCATTTCTATACTGTTAAGACATTCAGTTGTTATTAACAATTCATATTAAGATATTTCCTATCTTGGGTATTATAAAGAATGCTAGTGTGAATGTCTTTATTTGCTATCTTTGTGTCTGATGGTTGCCTTATATTTTGAAATCCTTGAAAAAAATAAAGTGAGGGGTTCTGTTTAACCTAATGTGGTAGAATGCTTTCATTTTAGTGGGTTTGTTGGTGTATGGGATTAGATGAGGAGGGAGCGCCTATTATGACAAAATACTAAAGGAGAAAAATTGGTAAGTTTAGATATCGATGTACCTGTATTATCATTTGAGTTCTTTTTGAGGGGAGAGGGAATGAAAATTTAAGTAACTAATTTTAAGTAACTTGAGGTCCCATAGTAGGGAAGTATTCCACATTTCTGATCTTTAGTGACTTTATAATATAACAACATGGTTTAGTAAATATACAACTGTGGAAGATAATTATGGGGAAAATGGTAAAAGTTCACTCTTTTAATCAGATGTAAATATTGAGGCTCGAATAGATTTATGCACCTTGCACAGGCCATGACTAGTACCCAGTTTTCTTGATTATAAATAAGTGCTTTTTCTTCCACAGTATGCCACCTTCATAAGGTAATAATGTCCAGAATCCTGAATTCAGTCATAGTGTCAGACCCTCAGTATACCATATGTCAGCATCTCTGTTTGGAAGAATTAGAGATAATTCATAATAAACTGTCCAAACAGATGGCTGAATCCAGGTTATTGTTGATTGTTTTATCGTACCTCATATATAGGGAAAAGCTTCAGAAACATTTTTTTTTATTAAATTTTTGTCTGTAGTAACTATATTAAAGTAAACCTTTAAAGATTCTACAAATGTGTTTAGATGTTATTCTAGAAGGCTGATAGAGTATATGCAGAAAGTTATATATGTGCATGTAATTACTTTAATATAGTTGTTCCAAGCAAAAATTTAATGCAAGAATTCCTAAAACTTTCCCCGTTTTTCCTGATATGCGTATACATAATTTTAGTTCATAACTTGGGTGCTAGTTTATGAATCTTGTTGGAAGAAAATAAAAGTTATTTAAAAGAATTCATCTAAGTGACTGTCAGTAAATTAAATTTTATTCTGTATTATCAGAAATTTGGAGGTAAACATCACTTAATCCAAATTATTTAAGCATAGTGTAGGTGAATTGAATAAGCTCTGTTTGTATCTCATTTCTAGGTTCTGCACTTTTAAAAGAAAAGAGAAGGCATCGATTACATAAGTTCTTATGTCTCAGAGTTGGAAAACCAATGAGGAAAACATTTGTGTCTCAAGCAAGTGCAACAATGCAACAGTATGCACAGAGAGATAAGAAACATGAATATTGGTTTGCTGTGCCACAAGAAAGGTAAAAAAACAAAAACTCAAAAACATTATTGAGATTCCTTGAATTAAAACGATCTTATATAACACCAGTGGAAGAGCATTTTTAAAAAACAGTTTATGATTAAAACCTGGCATTAAATCTTTCTTAAATTATTTTTTTAAAGCTTTATTTATTTGAAAGGAAAAGAGCACGCGCCCCATGGACGCACACAAGCGCAGGAGTTGGGGGAGGGGCAGAGGGAGAGAATCTTCAAGGAGACTCTCTTCTGAGTGTAGAACACAACTCCAGGGTTGGATCTCAAGACCCATGAGATCATGACCTCAGCCTAAACCAGTAGTCAGAGATGCTTAACTGACCGAGCCATTAGGCACCCCTTAAAATTATTTAGCTCCTATTTTGTACTTTTTAATTTACACCACTTAAAATTTTATTGCTCTTTTTTATTTAATACAAAAAAAAAAAAAGTAAATGTGTACCTAGTTTTAGTGGTAAAGAAACCTAGTTAAAATGTCTTAGAGAAGGAGGCAAACCATAAGAGACTCTTAACTATAGAGACCAAACTGAGGGTTGCTGGGAGCTAAATGGGTGATGGGGTATTAAGGAGGGCACTTGTTGTGATAAGCACAGGGTGCTGTATATAAGTGATGAATCACTGAATTCTACACCTGAAACCAATATTGCACAATATGTTAACTAACTAGAATTTAAATAAAAACTTTAAAAAAAATGTCTTAGAGCAAGAAGGTTCCTGAAAATATTAAACAGTATGGCCACTACCTCAAGGCAGGTAATGATATATAATCCCTTTTTAAAATTCAATTATCCATGCTAATTAACAGCCTAGAAAACATAGATATTTGAAATGTGTGTTTGATCCTCAAATAAGTTTATCAGGGATTTAACTATCTTTTGTAACAGGTTTTGCTATAGTAAACAAAATTGAAAATGGGAGCGAGAGACTTAGAAGATTAGATCATCTATCCCTGAACCAATAATACATTGTGTGTTCCTGGTATAACTTAAAAGTTAAACACATTAAATTTCTATTAACTTGGGAAAATTCTGTATAATGTCCAGGTTTTAAAATATGCAGTTAGTAGGGGCGCCTGGGTGGCACAGCGGTTAAGCGTCTGCCTTCGGCTCAGGGCGTGATCCCGGCGTTACGGGATCGAGCCCCACGTCAGGCTCCTCTGCTATGAGCCTGCTTCTTCCTCTCCCACCTCCCCCTGCTTGTGTTCCCTCTCTCGCTGGCTGTCTCTATCTCTGTCCAATAAATAAATAAAATCTTTAAAAAAAAAATTAAAAAAAATAAAATATGCAGTTAGTAAATTGTTTAATCATATTTTAGATAATCAGGTTATTGTGAGAGGTCACAATTGCTGGTTCAGTTTCCTTTCCCATCACTAGTTTCTTTAAAGATTAAAAAAAAAAATTACCATGGATAACATCTGAGCTTACTCAAAAGCATGCTGAAGAAATCTTAGTTTTTCTCAGAACAACTTGACACAGTGGAGTAAATTTTTTTAAGTTAAGTTAATGTCTTCTTGCCATTAGGCTTCGTTATCTTTTTTAAATATTTAAAGCATAGTATATGTTGTATTTTAAATCCTCAAGTTTTGTGAAGTTATTTAACAAATGACATTTTGTAATTATTACCAGGAGCACAGAATAGTAGGTCTTTTATTAACAGTCACATGTTCTAACAGGACGGACCACTTGTATGCCTTCTTCATTCAATGGAGCCCAGAAATATATGCAGAAGATACTGGTGAATATACCAGAGAACCTGGATTTATAGTAGTGAAAAAGATTGAAGAATCTGAAACAAATGAGGATTCTACTAATGAAGCAGCAGCCAGAGAATGGGAGGTAAGGAGAAAAATGTGAAGATTTCATTGATCTTTTTACTCTGTGTGAATTTATAGGTAGTACAGGCAGAGTACAAGTGATCTTTGTACAAAAGAGTAATTTTTAAAGGTTTACTGTCCATGTGTTTATTGAACGAATCTGATTAGTAACCTTGGTTTTTGTTTTTTTCTTTCTGTTTATCATTTTCCTTTTTCCTTGTAATATTAGAGAGGCAACTGATTGGCAATAAAATGACTTTTATTGAGTGCATTTTAGAATATTAATTGCTGTTTTACTAATTTTATAAAACATTTATTTCTTATCGGATTCATTTTAATATTACCTCCTGCATAGAAGAAGTGCACCATTCAACACATTCATGCCAGTTAGCATTCCTTTCTAAGTCCTTACCCAAGCATTATTTTGAAATGAATTTACAGTAATGCTGGGGAAGCTGATACCGTTTTACAAAGTGTAAAAATTTCATATGCTCAGATTTACTGAACTTATTTAAAGGGCCAGAATAACACTAACTTTCTGTAACCACTTAAAGATTCATCTTTTAATATTGCATATCATGTTTTTACATGCATTATCTTATCAAAATGATAAGGTGACAAAATCTGGTTTTTCTGTTCTGGTTGCCTGGATAAATGTCTTCTTGATCCATTAGAAAATATAGAGCAGATGCTAAAATGTGATATTAAACAGGATTAAATTTTGTCAGTCATTTGGTGTTAATGTTTGTGGTTGTTTATGTGATATGAATTTATTGTGCATGTACTTCATGTATAATGATTGAAGGTATACATGGCATGTCTTTCAACCTGATTGTGACTTGTCTAAGTTCATTCTGTGTGGTATATACAGCATCAGTTTCTACTGTAGCTCCAATACAACGAAGGGAAAGAGGTAGCATATACTGAGCATTTATTTTGGGTTCTTTTAATACTTAAACCAATGTTATTAATCTTCATACCAGCTTTATTCACAATAGGCCCTAAACTGGAAACAGTCTGAATGTCTGTCAGCAGAAGAATGGATAAATAAATTTGGGAATATTCATAAAATTCCATTTAACTTAGCAATAAAAAAGATCTACTTGCACAGGCAGCAACATGGATGAATCTCATGGATCATGTGTTTTATTAAACCAAGCCGGGCATAAAAGAATATATACTGTGTAATTGCGTTTACGTGAAGTTCAACAGGGTACAACTCATCAAAAGTCCATCAGACTGCCTGCTTCTAGGGGTTGAGGGAGTTGCTGGGGACAAGAGGGAACTTTATAGAGTACTGGAAGATATTCTGTATTTTTCCTCGGTGATGGTTAGTTGCATGGATGTTTACATATGTAAAATCCCTGTGTATTTAAAATTAGCTTTAGGAAGCTTTTAAAATAGCTCAGATGATCAAAGGTGGGTCTTGTACCAGGGTAGCAACAGTTGAAGGTAGAGTGGAAGGTGATGAAATTAAGTTTTTTAAACAGGTATAACCTAGCTATTAAGACAGGATTTAATGACAACTCGGTAACAGTGGAGTTTCTAACTTGGGCGGCGAGGAGGGTTGCAATAATTTCAATCAAATAAGGGACTTTTCTCCTTTGGGGTTGGAGCACTTAACCTTGGAAATAGTAGACTATCACTATTGATTGATTTATTGACTTTATTGATTCAAAGGAACTGCCTCAGTTCTTGTGGCAGATTCTGCAGGTTATAATTTCTGGAGAAAAAATAAACATCTTCTCACCTGTTTTCAACCAGAATTAATTCAAATAAAAAGGAAATTGTAGAGAAAAAAATTAATTTTAGAAACTTTTTGCTGCATCGTCTAGGAACACTGCTGTAGTATTTAAGACGGTAGCCACATCTTTATTATGTGGCTTTTGAGTACTTGAAATGTGGCTGATGCAACTAAGGAAATGAATTTTTAATTTTACTTACTTTCAGTTAAATTTTAAAATGGATACTTGATTCAGTTGTTGGATAAGTTTTTTTATACATTTGGAACAACTAGGATATATGAGTTTACTTTTTCAACTATAAGTTTTATGAAATCTTAATAAACCTAAATCTAAGCAGCATCAGGTATTTCCTGTGAAAATTTAATATATGAATTGAGAAGTGCTAATGTAAAATATACTAATTCCTATAGATACAATAGCTACTACCCACATGTAGCTATTTAACACTTTTGAAATGTGGCTAGTCTGAATTGAGATGTTCTGTAAATATAAAATATACATTGGATTTTAAAGATTTAGAATTAAAAGAAAAAAGTATAAAATATCATTAATTTTCAGTGACAGTATTTTAGATATATTGAGTTAAATAAAAATCAAAATTAACTTTTTTTTAAATGTGGTTACTAGAAAATTTATAATTATATATGTTATGCATTGCGTTTCTCTTGTACCATGCTGGTCTAGTGCCTGATGGTTACTAAGTGCCTAAATAAAAAGCATTTTTTTTTTCATCCAAAGTCCATTGTTTATATTAGGGTTCACTCTTGGTGAACAAATATATAATGATATAAAAAGTATTTTAAATGTTAATGTTTTAAAAATGGAATTTTTTTAGAGCACTTAATGTAAAATAAAAGTACTTCAAAATGTGAAGTGCTTGCTGTTTGGGAGCTTTCTTCTGTGTCAGGGTGGAGAATAGGTGACTAGAGAATGTAGGATGAATTTATTATGGCTGCCAACTTCGACATCAGTCTGTTGAGTAGAGCAGCTAGTGATTCTTAGAAGATCAGTATTCCTAACCGCTGTTTAGGCAGAAACATATTGCTAACCAGAAATTCATACATTGTGAAAATTTTTGCATATGATTAATTTACTCTGCTTCACTTTCTCTTCTGTGTCCCTCCTGTCCTTCTCCCAATGTAAGCACCAGAGGGCAGGGGCTGTTGTCAGTTTCATATGACTATATGTTCAGAGCTAAGAACAATGCAAGCATATAATTCATTGTCAATAGATATTATCTTACTGTTATTTACTCGATTAATGAATAAATTTGGGCAAAGATTAGAATGGGATATAAAACTTTAACTCATCTTCCAAGATGGTCTTCATCCTAAAATAAGTTTTTATGTCAGTTGTAGTAAATATTTTGTCATAAATTTATAGACTCTCAAAGTTGGAATTAACTGGCAGTTCAGCCTATCTCATTTTACATTTTACACTATTCTTGGTTCAGCTTTAACATAATTCAGTGATAGAGTTTATTACCTCAAAGAGCAGTACTTTTCATTTTAGGACAACTCTGTTAGGAAGTTCTTTCTTACAGTGAGTTTAAAAAAATACACGTTTGTAAGTTTAGTCCATTTGTCTTTATTCTACCTTCTGATGTACATCAACAGCAAAAATTTTCTATATATTATGATAGTCTGAAAGTATTTATTCCTTTTTAATCTTCCTCCAGGATTATTTTATCTGGTACTTCCACTATTAACTCTGTAGATTCAACACTATCTTCATTATTACTCTTAAATGTGTTAAAACTTAATTGAAACTGTGGCACCCCAAATTACTAAAATGTGCACTTAGAATAGCAAGAAAAATTCTTTAACATTTAAAACAATTTCAGTTCTAAAACATGCAAATTGAGGGGTGCCTGCCTGGGTGGCACAGTCGTTAGGCGTCTGTCTTCGGCTCAGGGCGTGATCCTGGCGTTATGGGATCCAGCCCCACATCAGGCTCCTCCACTAGGAGCCTGCTTCTTCCTCTCCCACTCCCCCGCTTGTGTTCCCTCTCTCGCTAGCTCGCTCTCTCTCTCTCTGTCAAATAAATAAATAAATAATCTAAAAAAATAAAAAAGTAAAACATGCAAATTGAAAGTCCTATTGAAGATAATTAGAAAATACTGGAATTTAAGAATTAGAAATAATGAGCAAAGGAAGGAAGAAAGAAGTACAGTATTAGAGATTTGTATAGTGAATTCCAGAGAAAGGTGAGAGCAGCAGAAACCTGCATTCACTAAGAGCAGGTTAGCCAAATTTTAAGGCGGTCAGAAGTAAGAGCCTCTATGCTAAGATTCCTGATTATTGGGAGAAAGAATCTGAGAAATACTATGCATATAACTCAAGGTGTGTAAGAGATTCTTTACCATATATTCTTTATTGTTCTAGTTTAGTCAATATAAAATAGCACAAAAACATCGGCTTACCTCAAGTTTGCTTTTTCCAGGCATAATAACTGGAGTTCCTTAACTATGAATCCTTCTGCTAATAACATAATAACCTTATGTTGCAACCAGAAAGAAACTTTTGTAGATTCTTTCCCCCTAGTTTCTGCCAGTGTCACCAGTGACAAGAAGTAGAGCTTGTATAGTGAGGCTAATGTTTTACATGAGGCTTTGCAGTTTTGTGAAAAATGTTACTTTTTGATTTTTGATGGGGATTGATTTTTGTTGTCGTTGTTGTTGGTGTTTTTATTATAATAATATTTTTTATTATATTATGTTAGTCACCATACAGTACATCCCCGGATTCCGATGTAAAGTTCGATGCTCCATTAGTTGCGTATAACACCCAGTGCACCATGCAATACGTGCCCTCCTTACTACCCATCACCAGCCTATCCCATTCCCCCACCCCCCTCCCCTCTGAAGCCCTTAGTTTGTTTCTTGGAGTCCATAGTCTCTCATGGATGGGGATTGTTTTTAAAGATTTTCACTGACAAGGGAGGTAGTCTAATGGCATTTCAACGAAGTGTAGGAACGTCTTGAGGTAAGGGTGCAGAAAGATGCCTGTTGACACTGTTTCCTCATGATGGTGCTATGATTTGATAAACGTACAAAAATAGAGATAAATAGTGTTATTAATTTGCATATACCATCACTCAGCTTTATCAGCTTATTCCGTCTGTAATCCTTCCTTTACCTCAGTTCACATTTCTTTGAGTGTCATAAATATGTTTAAAATACATGTAATATGAAAAAAATTTTACAATTTATTGAATCAGGATCCAACTAAGCTCCAAATGTTTCGGTTAGTTAAAATGTCTCTTTAAGTCTATAAATGTAGGTTTTCTGTCCATTTCTTTGCTGTGCTTTGCTATTTTTTCTTTTAATTTTCATTTTTGAGAAATTAATTTTTTTTGTAGAATGTTGTACAGTCTGGATTTTGCTGATAACATCCCCACAGTGTTATTAACATGTTCTTCTGCCTTAGGTCTGGAGCAACCCATTAATCATAGACTGTCATCTTTATTTTATTGATAATTTTTCTAAGCTTATTTCTTATTTGGCCAAAATCCTCATAGTAACAAATCATAATCGTTAATCTGTAATTCCGAGCCAGTTGTCCTTTTCACCATGCCAAGGACTTGGCAGAACCTTTGAATCATTTGGGGGAGCTTTCAAAAAACTTACTGCAGGGTCACCTCAGACCAAATGAAAATCAGTGTTCTGTAAAGCTCCTCAGGGGGTGACGTTGTACAGTAGAGGTGGAAAACCCACTGTGCTAGCCTCGGTGTTTTGTTACACATATGCCATGCTGAGACTGTGGAAGACTCTTTCAGACTATATTGATCATATTGTAGTTTAATTTTCAAGGCTCTGTCATGCAAGTTATATTGTATAAAAATATTTTTCAAAATATTCCTCGTATTTTGTGTGTTGCATCTGCACACCAAAGACATAAATTTATTCACTGTGGAGAAAGGTTTCTTTAATCATTTTATGCCTTGATTTTTAAAAGCATGGTTTTTTGTTTGTTTTTTTCTTATCAATAACAGCCAGGCTGAATTACTTCAGGCATAGCTCCCTTACACACCAAAGGATTTTACCACACTGCATACTCAGAGGCACTGCAAGGAGAGGGAAACCAAGAAACATATCACTCTGTAAGTCATTGATCTGTACCTCTTGAACTTGTCCATCAAATACCCTTTAAAGTTTGATGTACTTGACAAGTACCCAAGAGTCTAGGAGTATAGTCTAACACAGCAGCCACATATTATAATAAGCTTAAAATATCTTTGAAGCCTATTTTATCCTTAAGATTCGTGTGAATTTTGCATTCATCTTTTTAATTTATCTGATGTAATATAAAAAGAATTTTTTAAATTTCTTATCACATAGCAAAAGTGGTGCTACAGGAATATATAAGTCCATTTTATCCTGTCACCAGGTACCACAGGGCTCAGTGACTACACCCCCTCAGGCTCTCTCACTCTCGACCCCAAGTACCAACTTGAGAGTCTCTAATAGATTCTAATAGTCTATCAATCTAATAGTCACTAATCGTCTTAGAGACTCTGTTAGAATCCTGTGAAAGTTTTTTTTGGGTTTCAAAGTGTCACAGGTGTTGGGCATGCCAGTCTTGCTGCTTAAAATCTCAAAAATGGAGCTTTTAAAGCTACCATTGCTTGTTATCCCACTTCCTTTGAGTTGACTTTCACTGCTTTTGGTATAAGAAGTGGCAAAAAAAGGTTTCCATTTTTTCATCTCTAAAGTTAATTTTATACCACTTACAATTCAGTGTCTTTCAAATTCCAAACCTACTAATTAAGACATCCAGTGCCCCTAGGATGATAAAACCAATTCAGAAATTGACTTTATTAAATTAGCTTTCATCGATTTATTTCGAAGTTTACCTCCCGGGTTTATACTTGTTGATTAAATTTTAAAATATGAGTTTACTGGTATTATGTGCCAGTAGATTATATGGCATAATAGTATTTTTTTATTCTTAAAAGTAATGATTATAATTAGAAGCATATCATGCCGGTTTAGTCCTCATTTCTCATTTGCCAAATGCTTGCCAAAGTATTAATAAAAATATATTTCATTTGATTTTTGGTTTCTGAGATGACTTCAGTTATTTGGTGATTATCATTTCTTAAGCTGTCAGATATTCCGATATTCATTTTATTAAACAGAAGGATTTTTTTTTAATTAAGGCAAAAGTAATGCTAACATTGAAATTGAGGCAAAATTCCTTATCACTTCTCAGCCTAGCCAGTAAAATCCATTCAGAATTGATTTTGTTCAAAATGAAAGTACTCTTTATGTCTAAGTCACTAAATTGAGAGAGAGGTCGTCTATCTTAGGTAAAGGCAATTAAAAAAAATATACTTTTTAAAGTTGATCATATTACATAGTACTACAAACCATAACTCCAAAAGTAATTCAATAAATCTGACAAAAGGATAGAAATCAAAAGCATTAAAAACAATTAGAATTGGGGGGACTGTCAATATAGCTGTTGCAGACACAGATTTCTTAAGTTCTTAAAGAAGTATTTTCCAAATTAAACAAAACAATTAGAATATATGAGTTAATACAAATTGTCCTAAATATTTCTATATTAAGTATTTTTAAATCACTTTATTGAGATAGGATTGACATACAAAAATCTGTGCATATTTATATATACAGCTTGATAAGTTTGGAGACAAGTATACATCCATGAAACCATCACCACACTCATAAATACATCCATCATCTCTAAGAGTTTTTTCCTACCCGCTTTATCATTGTTATTATTATTTTATGATAACACAACATAAAATCTACCCTCTTAGCAAATTCTCAGGTGTACAGTACAGTATTATTATAGGCACTGGGCTGCAGAGTAGATCTCCAGTTTGAGACTGTTCATAAATTTTCTTACATTATCATTTGGCACTCAGTAACGCCTAACATGGTCTGTTTTGACTAATGAAAATGTTAGCTTAGGATGTTATCTTCCTCAGGAAAATTTTGAACTAATGTTTTGATTTGTTGACATTCCCCCTTAGTAACTACCCAAAAGTTATAGGCTACCAAATTTCCATTAAAAATACAAAATGTTATTTAATATGGATTGTGAGAAGAGACAGAATGGATAAATGACAGACTAATTTTTTTAACACACAGAAGTTAATTGTATTTCTGTATACCAGCAATGAACAACTAATTGTAAATATTAAAATTGTAAAATATTACCTTAAATATTGAATAGGGTGGATTTTGTATAATTGCCCCTGGTAAACCACTCCCAACTCAGAGGAAATCAGATATAATTTCAGCACCAATAAAGAAAGTAGAGGAAAAGAGATTATTGAGTATCTGAATCATGAGAACAGGTTGAATTATGAATTATGTTCACCCTTTAAACTGGTTATGTTTTTAAAAGTGCTTCATTTTATAGTCTGTCATTTTACACTAATGGTAAACTGAGATCTCTTTCAAGCTCTGGGATATCTAGAAATATTTAAATGACCTAATTATGTTTTCTTAACACTATGAAAAAAAAAAGGGCAAGAAGGAGATTTACTGAGCTCATTTTTTTATGTCTGCTAAATATTGTGTTTATTAATTAGAAAGTATTTAGCTTCAAGAAACAAAACCACGCTCAAATGGCTCATATCAGTTGTTTTTTAATTGAGGTGTAATTGATACATAGCATATCAGTCTCAGGTGTACAACATAATGATTTGATATTTGTGTGTATTTCCAAACAATCACCACAGTAGGTCTAAAGTTAGCATTTGCCACCTTATATTGTAATTTTTTTTTCTTGTGATGAGGACTTCAAGATATAGTTTCTTACCAACTTTCAAATATGCAATACAGAATTAACTATAGTCACCCTGCATGTTACATCCAAGGGACATATTTATTTTAGAATTAAAAGCTTGTAGCTTTTGACCCCCCCCCCCACCCATTTTGCCTACCTCCAACTCCTTGCCTCTGGCAGCCACCAGTCTATTTATCTGTGACCTTGGGTTTTATTGTTGCTGTTTTAAATTCCACATGTAAGCGAGATCATAAAGTATCTTTCTCTGTCTGACTTAATTCATTTAGCATAATGCTCTCAAGGTCCAACCATATTGTTGCAAATGGCAAGATTTCATTCTTTTATACAGCTGAATAGTATTCCTGTGTGTGTGTGTGTGTGTGTGTGTGTGTGTGTGTGTGTGTGTGTATCACATCTTCTTTATCCATTCATCTATTATGGACACTTAGGTTGGTTCCATATCTTGGCTATCGTTAATACTGCTGTAGTGAACACAGAGATGCATATGTATTTTTGAATTTGTGTTTTTGTTTTCTTTGTATAAATACCTAGGGGTAGTATTTCTGAATCATATGATATTTCTATTTTTAATTTTTTTGAGGAACTTCCATACAGTTTTTCATAATGGTTGCATAAGTTTACATTTCTAACGGTAGTACATAGGGGTTCCCTTTACTCTACATCCTCACCAGCATTTGTTCTTATCTTAATAATATCCATTCTAACATGTGTAAGGTGACATCTCATTGTGGTTTAGTTGTTTTTCAAAGTATGGTCCCCAGACCATAAGCAGCAGCAGCATTATTGAGAATGCATATTTTCAGACCCCATTCCAGTCTCCTCCATCAGAAACTGGTTTTGGAGCCCAGCATTCTGTATTTTAACAAATGTTCCAGGTGATTGTGATGCAAGCTAAAATTTGAGAGCCACTGGTTTAGATCTATAAGGACCCATCCTGTCCAGGTATAGAGCAAGACTTCTCAGAAACAAGGCTGAAAAGATACTTGAGCAAAATCAAAGCTATGTTAGGAAGAAGGTGCAGGGATGGGTGTTGACAGGATAACCAGCAAATAAGCTGCCCTGTGCTTGGGGTGTGTATGTATGTATTTCAGCCACATTTGGGTACATATATAATATTTTTTATTTTAGAAAATCTGGCTGGAGGTAATGATAGATTTTCAAAATGGCAGCCCACTACAACCAAATTATGTAATGTTGTTGGTGTGTGTAGGGGGTGTGCCATGACAGGGGGAGGTAGTGACCACAGTACACTCTATGTGTAATGTGTGGTAAGATGCGTGTGGGGATAGAGTGTACATATGAGGGACTGTGGGAGAGAGATCTGAGGGTAAGTGTGGTGGGGCTGGTTGGGGAGATAGGGGAGTAGCTGGTGTGAGTGGGAGGGAGGATATTTAGTATGGAGTGTGCTGTGTTCTGTGCATGTACATCATGGAATGTGGGGGAAGATGTAGAGCTGTGGGTGTGGTTCAGTGTTTGTGTGTACAGCTTTGTGTGAACACACAGCAAGGTGTCTGGGGAGGAGCTGGTTTAAAATGGAAGAAATATTCAGGCGTACTACTATGCATTGATATTCTACTTAAAATTGAGTTCTAGGAAGTTTTAATTCACAGCAATAATATTTAATCTTCAAAGTTCACTTCTTTGGTTATATTCAGCATACTACTGATTAATGAAGTCTATGTAGGTATAGTAATTATAAGTACCTTTTCAAGAAATTAGGTATTAGAAAATGCAGTTTAAAAATGGACTATATAATAAACAGGTAAATTTTCAGGTCACTTGAATATTTGTGTAGGATTTCTTTGTAGTGGATTGGCTTCACTTTTACATAGGCATTCTATAAAATTTGAGGGTTGGAGGGTCCTCAAAGGATGACTCATTGCTTAAAAAATGCTCACATAAAAGATGACATTTTATTGGATTTTTAGATTTAAATAAAGAATAGATGTATGACTTGAGCAAAACAACAAAATGTTAGTTGAAATCATTTATGTACATTAGGAGGGACTCCGGAAACTGCACTTAGTACTTTTTTATGACAGATATTTTTAGTGTATTTCTTAGTGTACTGGTGTTTGCAAATACATGCTCTGTGTCTTTAAACTTTTGAGCCTTTTTTTTTTTTTTTTTTTTTGCACATTTGGGTACAGTGCAACCAAACTTCAACATGGGAACCTCCTTTTCCTTCCCTGGCTTTACAGTCTCCACTCAGAACTATCTTTGCAATGGATACTACTTAGTGATTAGCTCTCTGTCTTGTCAATCAAATCTTTGTCTCTAGCAAACTGTTTTGTCACTGTAGTAGGGCTCTTGTGCTGAAAATTTATCTTTAACAGAGGAAGAATGCTTTTTAAAACAGTCCTTATGAGATTTGTTATAACTTAATTTGCTCTGGAAAGGAAATGTCTCGTCTCTGGTATGGGAAAAAAGGGAGAAGACATCAACCAATTAATCATAAATACACTCTGGTAAATTTTAGTCAATGATTTCAATTTCTCTGTTTACTAGTCTTTTTATGGTGACATGCAAAATTATACAATTTCTGAAAGTTTAAGCAGAGGGAATATTTATAGAATACAAAGTTGTATGATTACAGAGAAGCACCTTTAAGTTTTTTCTGCTAACCCTAAATATCTTCAAAAAAGGAAATGAATAAGAAACTGTAATTTGGTTTTGTAAAAGTATTTTGGCTTTCCTATTTTATATCAACAGGAAATTATCAAATCTTTATTGCTGCCTTAATTTTTAATTTAAGCTGTTGTGGGAAAATATTCAGAATTTTTTCCTTAAAAATAATTTGAGTAGAAAAATCAGAGTGAATTAGCTTTAATTTTTATTGACTGGATCCCAAACTAGATACATTTATAATATTGTGTATTAAGACAATTATTTTGGTAATCTTGAAAAGGCTTTTTTAAGCTAGCCTAAAAATTTCCAGCAGTGCTACTTAATACAGAACTTTAAAAGATACTCTCTATAGTCAAGAAAAATCTCAACCTTATTATTTTGAGAATCCTGTTATTTTTCAGTAAAAATATGTGTGCATTATTTGTTAAAAATGTATTGCCAATTGTTCTTTCTGTGGTAATTCAGGATTATAACTTGCCTTATGAATATTAATTTTATTTTTACTGTAATTGTGGGTTATCCAAATAAAGCTAGATACATACTTAGAACCAAGAGTGACTTTGGAAGATGTCCCCAAAGCAGCTTGCCACCCATGAATGTTAAGTATGTAAAAATACCAGAATTGTTTCAACTGGTGTTTTTATTGGGCTTGAGAGTACGTTGTTAACGTCTTTTTATGTTTCAGTTGAATAATTTCAAATTTTTGTTCATGTGACACATCATCACAGAGGGATGTGGGCATCTGAAATGATTTAATTTGTTAACATTTGACCAGATTTATCAGAATAGCCAGTTAACACAGCTTTTTTTTTTTTAACTAAGAACAGTGGAGCATTCGTGTATTTTTTGATTTGCAGTTCAAATAAGTGTTTATAATTAGTTTGCTAAGACTTTAATACAGTTTAATCTTCTAAAAAACAGGCAAAACCAATTGTGCATGTTTTGAATTTTATGGATCATCATAATGTGCATCACAAACTTACACACTCAACGTTTCCTGTTTTTACCCTTACAGGAAGCTATTACGTGGTTTTGTCAGATAGGAGTGCATGCTTCTCACTGGTCTTCAGCTTTGCCCATACATACAGTTTATATATTATTTCATTTAACCTTCACAGTAACCTTGCCAAATCAGCTTTACTCCCCATTTTAAAGATGAGGAAACAGGTATGAAGTGGTTACTGAACTAAGCTGTCATGGAGCCCAGAGACAGCTTGACTGTCACATTCCTTACCTCACCAGGATGTATTTCAGAGGTTTTAAAAATCAGACAATACAGTGTGATGTGTTTTGACGTGTAGACAAGTTCAGGATCTGATTTTCTAGTTATTTTCCTTGCTTTAGAGTGGATACCCTAGTAGCTGTAAGGCAGGAGAAAAGCTTAAGAAAATAAGGTTTAAAAGGATAGCAATTCTTTTTTTTTGTAGATTGAGATTCCCTAATAAGATTTTGCCTGAAAAGGGTTTCTTGTGCTTTAAAACCAAAAATAGAAAATGATTCTTATAGAATAACATATTTTGTAGCTTTTCACAGTTCATCATACCCGTTACTCAACTGATTATAGAATGGTATCTATAAACCTCATTGATAAACTGTCTTATAGCTACTATTAATATGGCTATTTATTTATGTAAACCAAGACAGTTTTCTAAATGCTCAGGTATATAGTATCATAATTCACCTTATAGTAACTGTGTGTTAACCAGATGTAGATTATTTTCATTTTACAAATGAGTTAATTTAAGGCTCAGAGATATTAACTAATAACTAATACGTAAAATATGCTCCAAAATATATGGAATGAAGTTAAACCTTTGACATTTAGCTTCAGTGAGAACCATATTGATGAAGCATGCTTAACTTTCCCGTCTTTATTTTTTTAAGGCCAGTTTAGGGTTTATTCTGACAAACAACCTAAACTTTAATTTCTAACTATTTATTTGAAGCTATTTGTATATTTATTGTAACCGTATGCTGTATCCTGGCTTTTTAATGTCTGTCAATAAATTGTAATTTGCTTGAGCGTTATAAGCCTATTTTATAATAAGAATTTAGGCTTACTCAGATTTAAGTCACAAATCATTACATATAGCAACATTGTTTTATCTCTGTCAATATTTCATTAATTTAGTCAATTTTTTTTATATTAGGTGCTCATATGTGACAAGACAGATTTTTTTTTTTGTACTTAGGCTTTCATGTATGGAAACAGGAGAAAAAAATCCCATGATAAATTATTTACATCTCTGCAAGAATAAGACCATAAGAAGAGCTACTTTAAATGTAAAAATCTTCCAGTGACTTTGGCTCAAGATAATAATCATGTTAATGAGAAAAATAATTACTACTAATGCTGTATACTAATAACACTATATTATTCTAAACACTTAACATCATTTAATCTTCATTGTGAAAATTGCTACTCTCATCTCCATTTTAAGAAACAAAGGCAGTATACTACAGCCCATAAGGGTCAGAGCTATGGTTTGAATCCAGGCATTCTGGCTTTAGCCTATGCCCTTAAATTTTTCACTCTCTCTCAAAATCTTCACAGCATAACCAGGGGAAGAGAATTAACATTTATTTTGTATATTTAATGTGTCAGTGTTTATTTTGATATATGTCTTAAATATTTATTTCTCATAAAGTGCTTAAAATGTTATTTCTGTTTGAAAGACAGAAATGGAGTGATTAAATGCAGTTGCTCAAGTTCACAAAAGTAGTAAAAAGCAGAATTAAAATTAAGGCAGAGGTCTGTACCCAGACCCAGTATTCTTTCTGCTGTACTGTGTTGCCTACCTGTAGTACCTATTCACAGGAAATTTATTGACTAGTATTTATATACATCTTATTGTACGTGAAACATCTGCTTTCTAGTCAACAACCTAATTGAAAAGATGTATGCATATATATTCAGTGTAGAATATTTTTTCTTTATTCATTTGACTTAGTAGTTGAAAAGCATATTTATTGCATATGCAAGTTAGGAGGCATAATAACAAAATGAGTATCTATGATCCCACTACCCAACTTAAGAACTAGAGCATTACCAAAGCAATTTATCAGCCTATATGTTCTTCTCTCTCTGTGTTATTTCATGTTTTCCCCAAATGGGTAACCACCTTCCCAAATTTTGTGTTTTTCCTTCCCCTGCTTTTTTTCTAATTAATAATAGATTTTATTTTTGGAGCAATTTTAGGTTTACAGAAAAGTTGAATGGAAAGTACAGAGCTCCCATATACCCCTCCCCCAGCCAACATACACACAGTACTCCTGTTATTCCCATCTTGTATTGGTATGGTATGCTTGTTACAATTTATGAACTAATATTATACATTATTATCACCCAAAGTCCATAGTTTACCTTAAGGTCTATTCTTTCTGTTGTACATTCTATGGAATGACATATACCATTATAGGATGATACAGAATCATTTCACTACCCTTTAAGTTCTCTGTGCTGCCTCTGTTTATCCCTCTTTACCTGAATACCTAGTAACCACTGATCTTTATCTTGTTTCTGTGGTTTTGCCTTTTCCAGATTATCTATAGTGGCCATCACACAATATGTAGACTTTTCAGAATGGCTTCTTTCACTTAGTAAGATACATGTAAAGTTCCTCACTGGCTTTTAATGGCTTGATTGCTCATTTATTTTTAGTGCTGACTCAGTATTCTATTGTCTGGATGTATTCTTTCACCTATTGAAAAACATCTTAGTGACTTCCAAATTTTGACACTTAAAAAGCTGTTTTACATGCAGATTTTGTGTGAACATAAGTTTTCAAATCATTTGGGTAAATACCAAGGAGCATGATTGCTGGATTATATGAGTATGTTTAGTTTTGTAACAATCTACCAGACTTTTCCAAAGCAGCAGTACGATTTTGCACTGTACCAACAGTAAATGAGAATTCCTGTTGCTGCACATACTCACCAGCATTAATGTTGTCAGTGCTTTCCATTTTAGACATTCTAAAAAGGTATGTAGTGGTATCCCATTATTTTAATTTGTATTTCCCTGATGACTTATGATATGGAACATCTTTTCATATTTTTCATTGCCATCTATATATCTTCTTTGGTGAGGTGTCTGTTTAAATGTTTAGTTCATGGGGTGCCTGGGTGGCACAGCAGTTAAGCATCTGCCTTCGGCTCAGGGCGTGATCCCGGCGTTCTGGGATCGAGCCACATCAGGCTCCTCCGCTGTGAGCCTGCTTCTTCCTCTCCCGCTTCCCCTGCTTGTGTTCCCTCTCTCGCTGGCTGTCTCTATCTCTGTCAAATAAATAAATAAAATCTTTAAAAAAAAAATTTAAAAATAAATAAATAAGTGTTTAGTTCATGAGTTGGGGATATTTCATCTGCCTCTATTTTCTGGAAGAAACTATAGAGAATTAGCATGATTTCTTCTTTAAATGTTTGGTAGAATTTATCAGTGAATCCATCTGGATTCACTCCAGGTGCCCCAGAGCTAGAGGTCATAACTTTCTTTGTAAGTACAGAGTACAGAGTCAGCTACCGTAGTATATGCATTGTTGCTTTGCAAAAGTCAATATAATAATAATGGCACAAATGGAAATCTGTCCAGTTTATCCATTTTTTTATTCTTATATCTTTCATAGCATCCAACAAGCTTTCATAGCTTTTTATAGAGTATCTTGATGTTTTCTGGTAACTAATTCATTTTAGTTGTATAGAACTGGGCCTCATACTTTCTGTTTTGGAAGATTAATAATTATTAGTTAAATTTCTTTAATCGATATAGGCCTACTCAGTTGATCTATTTTTTTTTTTCTTGTGTAAGTTTTGGTGGTTTGTCTCTTTCAAAGAATTGGTCAGTTTCATCTAGGTTATCAAAGTTGTGGATATTGAGTCATTTATAATATTCCTTTGTTCTTTTAATGTCCATGGGATCAACAGTGATGGCCCCTCTTCATTTCTGACATAATTCTTTTAGTTAGCTTGGCTAGGGGTTTATCAATTTATTGACCTTTTCAAAGAACTGGCTTTTTGTTTCATTGATTTTTCTCTATTGATTTTGTTTTCAATCTCATTGATTTCTGCTCTAATTTTTTTTTATTTGTTTTCTTCTGCTTCAGATTTACTTTGTTCTTTTTCTGGTTTCCTAAGATGAAAGCTTAGATTATTGCTTTTTGATCTTTGCTTTTCTTATATATGCATATATGCATTCCATGCTATAAATTTTCCTCTAATTCCTGTCTTTGCTGTATCCCCAAATTTCAGTACTTTGGAATTTTTTTTAATCTAGTTCAAAACATTTAAAATTTCTCCCAGGACTTTTTTTTTTTCACTTTGTATTAATTAGAAATGTGTTGCTGAAAAGTATTTGGGGATTTCCCACTATTTCTCTGTTATAGTTTCTAGTTAATTCTATTGTGGTCTGAGAGCATACTTTTTATGATACCTATTTGTTAAGGTATGTTTTTTGAACTAGAATGTGGTCTATCTTAATGAATGTTCCATGTGAGTTTGAGAAGAATGTGTATTCTGTTGTTGTTGGATGAGTAGTCTATACATTTCAATTAGATCCAGTTAATTGAGGTGTTTTTTTCCATTCGACTGTATTCTTACTGCTTTTCTGCCTGATGGATTTGTAAATTACTGATAGAGGAGCTTTGAAGTCTCCAGCTGTAATAGTGGATTTATATATTTCAAGATTAATGAATATTCTTTTCGTCATACTATGGAGAAAATAAAATTATTCCCCTTTTGAGATTCACTTCTTAAATTTATTGTTCCAAAAAGCCAAAGCAGCATACACACAGTATAATTGAATGGTTTTGAGTGGTTAACAGGTTTCTTTTTGACGAAAAGAACAGTGAATATACCTGACTTCTCATGAAAATCTGAGTCACCTGCAAATAGACATAAGAGGAAGTAATTGTAAATATAAATTTATTGAAATCAAAACTTTGATAATAGGTTCTACTTTCAGTTCACTGTGGATTGCATCTTTTTTCCCCTCTCTTCTGTTTTTTGGCTAATTTATGATTCTCTGTTTGCTTCTTTTATACCTTATTTATTACAGTCCCATGAAGTGTTATTTTTGAAAGCAGTAGTTTAGGGTAAAAAGGAGCAAAGTTTTAACATAATCCAGGTCTTATTTTGTAATAAAGACATTGTTGTGTATGTATAGAACAGAAGGTTACATGATTTCAAGGATGCTGTTGTAGGCCTTTTTGTTAACAACAACTTTGATTTCCTCCTTGTTAAACATATTTTTGGGTACCAAAGTAGGTATAAACGGCATTGATTAGGTAATATTCGTCTTTCTACTCCATTTCCCTTTACTAAGGAACAAAAGTAAGGAATAAGTAAGGGATAAAAATGGCACATTCACAGCTATCTATCAGACGGAAGTTGGGGGGAAGGGAGGTTTTATTGTTTTGGGGGTAATCTTGGGGAAATACCCAACATCCTGGAAGGAGGACTATTAGACCATAGTATTGGTCTTTATGTCTAGCAGAACATGTTCTTACTCATGGGACTGACAGAAACTACATTTTCTCTAGCTTTAGCTTTTGTTCTGTACTGGTTGTTGATGTTAGTCCCTTTGTAATAGAGATGGGTGTATTTAATCCTACCCCTACATTTGTATTCTGTGAAAATAAATGCTTAGGAAAACACTTTCTCTGTGTGAGAGTCCTTTGTCAAGACTGAAAAGGCTGGAGAGTAGCACTTAATTCTGTAGAGAGTAGGTCATAGTACTTAGTTCCTACAGGAGTGGTTTGGCAATGTATGCAAACCACTTTATTCCTCAAGAAATGACTCTAGCAAGACAGTGAATATATTTTTAATTGAGGTCTTAGTTTCTTCAACTCTCTGCTCTGGGAGTATGGTGTAGGACATTTTGTAGAGATGTGTCCATTTTCTACTTACATTTAATCTTTGGGGTAAATAAATTCTGTACATGGAGTATGATTTACCAAAGTGATAAAAATTAAGACTAATTCATTTCCATCATATATACTAGGAATCTGTATCCCTTTATTCATTTATTTTGAGAAGATAATGTGTGTTTCTGTACTCATTTGATTTCACACTCTTTTTCTTTATTAATTCACAGACTCTTTTGACAGTTTTTTGTATCTTTATTCATCACAGCCTGAGTAAATATCAGGATTGAGGAAGTGATGAGTTTATAAGTCCCAAAATACAGTTTTTTACAAAAACATGAATGAGAAAAGGTAGATTTATGACATTAAAAAGAAACTGTGACTTTACCAAATGTTATAAGCTTATACTTCGGATGGCAGTTCATGGTTCCCTCAGTGATAACTTCTACTCAGTGATATTGATATGGTTAGCTTGTAAGTGATTCCTTTTGTGAGCATAATTTAATTTTACTTCCAGCAAAGAAATGTGTTTTAACATGGTAAAAGAAGGAGCTTTAATAGAAATAAGTATAAAATTAGTGTTAACTAGAAGGATAGAAGGAATGCAGAGGAGTAGACAAGTCATATAATTTGAAAACTCTTGGCTAGGAGACTTGATCAGATTGAATACCCTGGGAAAAACAAAGACATAGCCGGCCATTTAATATTTTGTGGAGATTTCTTTTGTTGGTCATAGAAAATCAAGGCTGTGATTTTTTAATTTTTAGGATCTAATTTCTCTTTCATCTTTATTGAAATTTTTTTTGTTCTTAATTGAAAGGCCTTTAATATTTTAATCTAATCCTGAAATTTAAAATTAATTTCAGAGGAGTCATTGTATACAAGATAGTTGACCTCTCAAAACTGAAATATTTTAATATCCATAAATAAATAAATAAGGAAGCTCTTCAGACATTACCCTTTAGTCTTTAGGGTAATTTGGTGAAAAATGATAAGCAAAAGTAATGTTAGTAATAGTAGCTGTCATTTACTATGTGCTGGACACTCTACTCAATCCTTTATATGTGCATTTTATTTCATAAAAAAAATGTGTTTTGTATGTGGTCTTATTATTTCCATTGTTTTATGGAGAAATACATAAAGAAGGGCCCAAACTCAGATCCATCTGTTCCTGTAGAACTCTAGAGATCATAACCATTTTAGGTTTCTTTGTAAGTAGGGTCAGCTGTCACATTGTATGCATTGTTGATTTGTAAAAAGTCAGTATTATGACAAAACAGAAATCTGTCCTTTTCACTATTCTCATGTCTTTCCTAGCTTTCAACAGGTTTCTATAACTCATCAGAGTTACCCTGATGCTTATGGGTCATTAATTTATTTTAGTTGGCTAGAACAGGAGCCTTTTAAAACCTAGCTTAGAAGTCAACTCTTTCCGAGCCAGTTGTTCAGCTGCGTGGATCACAAAAACAATCTGTCGTAGCTCAGGAGAGTCAGCGCATATTTATGGCACAACCAGAGTTCACTATATTATGGTTTCTGTTTTAGGAATTAGGTCATGATCTGAGAAAGCTGTAGCTGTTGTATCAACCTGAGGAAACTTGTCTGTTTTTGTGGACTTTTTATAATAATGTTCCTCTTCATATATGGCTTTCAGCTGCATTATGTAAGAGACTGGTCTAGGCAATTAAGGTAAAGAATTTTTCTTAGGAATTCAGAATGTAGGAAAGTCATTAAGTTTTAGTCACAAATAACTGTTGCAGTACCAACCATAAAGAAATAGTACAGGGGCGTCTGGGTGGCACAGCGGTTAAGCGTCTGCCTTCGGCTCAGGGCGTGATCCCGGCGTTATGGGATCGAGCCCCACATCAGGCTCCTCTGCTATGAGCCTGCTTCTTCCTCTCCCACTCCCCCTGCTTGTGTTCCCTCTCTCGCTGGCTGTCTCTGTCTCTGTCAAATAAATAAATAAAATCTTTAAAAAAAAAAAATAGTACAAAGAAAAAAACTGGAAAGAGTCCTGTAGAAAGACTGAAGTAGACTTGCCTGAGAAGGTACTGTTGATTAGATAACACTTTTGAAAATCTTATTTTTACTTTCTAGAGCTTATTGTTCTTACTATCTTAGGTTTTTTAATGTACTTCATTTCTTATTCTTGCTCCCTCCCTTTTTTTCTGGTACAGATCACATGGCATGGGTACGTTTCTCACCTTTGCCTAGAAGAAATTCTTCCAGCATTGCCGTTAGGATATAATGTTTGAGCTAAACTGATTTGGAGGGGAAAGTTGAAACTATCTTTTCTTTGTAAAATACCCATCATTATGATTTTCGATGTTATCTTTGATGTTAGCAAAGCATGTTGTTTTCTGTGGTGTTTCCTTTATGCAACTGTAATTCTGTTTATTCAGTCAAATTCTGGCTATATGAAGCAGTTCATAAACCTTATATTGTGAGCCAGTTGGATGTAGCGGTTTGAAACTCATTCATGTGTATTTCACTGTAGCTTGATATCAGTATCTCCTGGATTTTCAGCATGGAGTGGGGAAAGAAACCCTGATTACAGTTCTCTTTCTCCATTTAAATTTCTCCATTTTTTGTTTTGTTTTGTTTTGGCTCTTTTTCTCAACTGTCAGTGGAATTATTGTCTTCCTGTCTCCATATTCAGGTAGTATCAGTGGCTGAGTATCACCGCAGGATCGATGCTCTAAATACTGAAGAACTACGCACACTCTGCAGACGTCTCCAGGTGCCCCATTCAGTAGTTTAAACCCCTCCGGAGATTGAATACTCCCTGTTTTTAGTGTCTTTCGTCAGGGCAAATCTCATTTTTAAAGGATTTGTTTTGACTGCAGCACTAAAATAAACCCATCAGAAAATTCCTTTTTGTATTACAAGAGTACAGTTTTGCCTTGAAGAGTTCTGGGATTATTTTTTCTGTCATCTTTTCATTTTAAAAATATTCAGAGGAATTTTCTGTCACTGTAGAACTGTTTCTCAGTACTGTGTGTTTCTTAGGTCAATGAGGAGTGTTCATTTAATTTTAAAATTGGAAGAATGTTTTGGGTTTGAGATTGAATCTTTACTAAATAGGATCTGAAAGATGAAGTACTATCAGACAATTGAAAACCTTTTAATGAATAGCAAGACTTAAATATTTTCTCTTTAAGGTTGTTTCAGTTGTATCAACACCACATCAAATATTTTAATGAGATAAATTGCTTTTGTTTTTGAGATATTCCTGGTTGGTATTAGAGATACTTTGGAATAGTATACCCTAGACATCAGAATTAGATAAACTATTTAAAATTCCGTGAAATAATCTTTGTGATTTTTTTTTAGAAACAAAGTGATACAATTGAACTCATTTTTCAGTTTTGTGTATTGTGTGTTTTCCTCTTCTTAATGAGATATGCTGTCATGGCTGTGCTAGAACTACTGAACTTTTCTTTTAATGCTTCTCATGCTGCCTTGGATTTTTTTTTTTTTAACCTTTCACATCATCAGAATAAGGGTAAAACATGCTGATGATGTGAAAGAATTAATATAGTTTAACTTCTCATCAAAAAGCAATACAGTTCTAGAACATGTATTGGTTGAAAATATATTCTGTTTAGGTTTGGTAAGAAATCTGTTAAAGGAACAAAATAATTTAGCAAGATTTCATTCTTAATGGAATCGGTCGCTGTGCATTGCTGCATTTTAGTTATCTGCTCCAAATAGAATTCTGTTTTCCAACTTCAAAGTTTCATCAATAATAGTTATGTTTTATATCTTTTATTTCCTAATGTTACTGCATTTTATATATTAAAATAAAATTAATAATGGTGTTTTATAAAATTATTAATAATAAAATATGAAAAAGTATCAACAGAATAGATTGTATCTGAGTTTTTTAGTTAATTGACATTTTTATCACTTTAAGAATATCAGATGATTTCCATCATGCAAAAGCATGTATTCTTTTTTAATGCATCACAAATATCTAATTTTTAAGATAAAGTTATGAAAAAATTAACTTTTAAATTTATTGTGTGGTCCAGCTCTATTAAAGTGTTTCGAAAGTAAAAATAAGGCATTTTCTAAGTAATGGTAATTTTTCAATGAAGCAAATAAATCTATATATGCACACATACTGATGAAAAGTTATACTTTTTATTGGATCATTCTTTAAATTAAAATTTTCTCACCCATAAAGTTTTTTTAATTATTTTTGGCAAATTTTATGTTTACCATGAAAAAAAATCCCACATATTTTAAGTAGCACAGATAAATAGCGAGGTAGCTACCTGGCTCTCTTTTGCCCTTCAACAGGAAAATTAAAGTTTGCATGTGACTTTTCCATTCACACAGAAATATGGGTGTTAATCGTTACCTTTCTGTCATATAGTGGTTGAGCAAAGTGTCTGCTTATAGTTAAAAAATCTTTTTTTACATTGGATATACTCTTGTTATTAGATGGAGCATCTTTTGATGGCCTTCTAAAATCCTAAATTAAAGTTTTAGCCCATTTTTTTAAGGTACAAAGTTTTATTTCTCTCAAAAGGCAGAAATTGTTTAATGCATGTTGCAATTTTATACTAACATGCTGCTGCTGTTTACTTCTTTAGATTACTACAAGGGAAGACGTAAATTCAAAGCAGATTGCTCCATTGAAAGCAGACCTGGAGTCTGAATCTTTTCGACCAAACCTAAGTGATCCCAGTGAACTCTTACTGCCAGATCAAATTGAAAAGGTATGACATACCCAGATATGTGCATTTCTGAGTATGTGCCTGGAAGAGTAAAAGAGCCTCTTTTCAGTTGTTTTCAAAACTAAAGAAACAGGGTTACTGCTATTAGTCTTCTTTTCCTGTGAATAAAAGTAAACAAAATATAGCAACTAGTGTAATAGAAGATATTAGGAGCAGACATTAAAATAAACAATAGGTATTTAGATGAGACATTGTAATAGCCAAAATTTTAATTCTTACTGTATACTGGTTACTTGCTTTATGTAATTATCTCATGTAGTTTTTACAGCACCTTTAAGAGTTGGATATTATTGTGCGTATTTTATGAGTGAAAAAATTGGGGCATAGAGAAGTTTAGTATCTTGCTCAAAGTCACACAGCTATAAAATGTTGAAGCTTAATTTCTAGGGCCCATTATTTGAGAGGTTGTTGATAATTAAGCTAACAGTCCAGTCAGGTATTTTTGTTAATTCAATACAGAGGGTAAAAACAGTAAGTAATCCCTATTTCTTGTCTCTCTTCTAATCCATGTTTTGTTTGGCATGTTCCTGGTGGACAATTACTGTTTCATGCTGAGAAATGTACAGTTATTCTTCAAGCATCTCTGTATCTTTGAGAACAATTTCTCCTGTTATTTTTGTAGCCTACATTTTATGAAGTACCGTTACATTTCAGCTGACATTGCTAGCTTGCACATTGACAATAAGCTATCAAGTAAAAGGTTAACATTTTATTTTTCAAAGCTTACCAAACATCTTCCACCAAGAACAATTGGCTATCCATGGACTCTTGTTTATGGCACCGGGAAGCATGGCACAAGCCTGAAGACCCTTTATCGGACAATGACAGGTTTAGACACCCCAGTGCTGATGGTGATTAAAGACAGTGATGGGCAGGTATGAAAAATAACTACATAGACACCTTACCCTTTAAGAGATTACAGTAAAAGTAACATTTAGTACATTTTTTGATAAAAATTATTTTCATTACATTCTTATTAAGTTTAACTGATAATTTTATTGAGTACTTCTAATATACAAGTTATTTTTGAGTGCTACAGAGGATAGATATGAACATGAAGCATTAAAGGGATTGTAGTCTGGTAAAAAAGAACATTTAAGTATGCCTGTATCACCTGGAACAAGTAAAATATATCAGATGTAGTGAGAACTTAGGAAAGCAAAAGGGGTGTTCATATCTGTTTGGACAAGGTAAGAATGAAGTTCATGGACAGGGTGAAAATTGATAGTCTTGAAGCCGAGGTAAAGTTTTAAAGTTAAAGATAATTGTGTGAGGACGATACAAAGAACAAAACCATAGGTAAGCAAGAGAAATATTGGTTTGTTCCTGAAACATCAAGTTAGGTCAATTAGTTTGGATTGGAGAGTAATGAGAGGATGAAATAGCAATTTTAATTTACAAAGCAAAATACTACTACTGACACCTTTGTTGTGCTTTTTCCACACATTTGGGTAATCATTGATACGCATTATCTTATTTAGTCATCAAAGCCCTATGAGATTGATACTGTTATCATCACTATTCTAAAGAAGAGTTAACTATGACAAAGAATTTCATCAACTTCCCCAAAGTTATACACCCAGTAAAAGGTAATTGCAGCATGAAAATGAGGAACCACCTGCTACATGCCACAGCGTAGATGCACGTCACAAACGTAATACTGAGTTGAAAATCAGACATTAAGGAGTAACTATCTTATAATTGCATTTAAGGAAAGTTCATAAAGGGGCAAAACAAATCTATGGTGTTCAGGCTATTTAGCTTCCCTTGGGCAAGTGGGGGTCGTGATGTAGAGGTGGCACAAGGCATCAGCTTCCGAAGTGCTGATTATGTTCTGTTTCTTGGTCTAAATGAAGTTGTTAAATGGGACTTTGCTTTGTGATAATTCCACACAAATTTTATATTTATATAAAACATAGATATATAACATACACCTTTCAATAAGAAGGTCTATTTTAAAAATTAAGACTGTAAAAGTGACTATAGAAATCATCTATAAAACTCTCTACATTCCCATTTTATGTTGTGGAAACTTAGACGCAGAGCATTGAAATAACTTGTCCCAGTTCCTTATTCACTCATTCTTTAAGTTATTTATGTTGTGTATCTTGTTCTTTATAAGAGCATAGCATTACAGGTCCAGGCAATTCAGACCAGAGGCCTTCTCTCATGGAATTTATTGTCTAATGAAGACAAAAAGAACATATAGCTTTTTAGTAGTAGAATGTTTATCTATGCAGAAGGGTTTTTGCTTTTCTAAATCCTGTAATCCCACTGTAATGTGTTATCCTTTTTGTACATGCATTGTGTGTATACGTTCTCCTGAAAATTGTTAATTGTTATAATTTAAGATAGTTTAATTGTTATAATAAGCATCCTTTTAGATTTCAAACCTAGGAAAAATTTCCCATTGAGAAACTGATACGCTTTGGACTAAACAATAATGAAAATTTTGTAACAGCTGATCATGTTTCCCTTTTTAAGTAGAAGTAGATAAAATTATATTACATTTCTGAGTTTTTTTGCATCTTACTTAAATAATGAGGTAATGCTTAATGAAGCAAATTAATAGTCATGTCATTGAACATGCCTTTTTTTAATCCTTAGGTTTTTGGTGCATTAGCATCTGAGCCATTTAAAGTGAGTGATGGCTTTTATGGTACTGGAGAGACCTTTGTTTTTACATTCTGTCCAGAGTTTGAGGTAAGGACAATTATTCCCATATTCAGTTTATAAAGAGATGGCATAATGAAAAGAATATGCACCTTGGAATCGTATACATTTGCGTTTGACTCTCATCTCTTTTACTAACATCTCTTTCAACTTAGTCTTTGAACATTTTACTAACTGTAACTTAGCACTTTTTGAACATTTTGAGGTTCAACTTTCCTGTGGATAGAATGGGATCCATAAAATGTAACAGGATTGTTTAAAAATTAAATGAGAATTATATATACAACACTTGGCATAGTGCCAGACATACATCATGGTCTCAGTAAGGAGTATATATCGTTATTACTGTTCGGAATTGCCAATGTGAAATTCTTAGAAACTTCCAGTGACTAAGTTGCATGATGTAAGTATTGAAAACTTAAAAAATCATTTGGGTTTAAATCAATTAATTACCTGACTTCTTTTTCTTTATTATGGCTTGGTTCACTTAAATTGATGACATTCCATGCCAGTAAGATCTAAAGTGTAAAGGTGTACATGAATCTTAGTATGTTGACTGTTTAAAACATTGCATTGCCTGCCATTGCAGCGTCTTAGGTACATTAAAGTTCAGTGTGTGAAACCTTTCCTGAGATGAAGTTATAATCTTGAAAAAAGGAATCAACACGGTTAAAAAAGTAGTCTTTAGAAACAGTTTCTACAATGAGCAGAATAGGAAGGGTTTGATAACACACTCAATTTCTTAACAAACTTGTGCTTAACTGGCTCACCAGATTAACCAGTGCTTTCCATTCCCTCATAAAGCATGACCGATGCCTACAGCTAAGTGGAAGTTTATAATTGTCACAGATTTTTTTTTAAAGATTTATTTACTCATTTTAGGACAAAGTGTGAGCAGGGCGGGGATGGGGGCAGAGGGAGAGAGAGGCAGAGCAGCAGACTCCGCACTGAGCCTGGAGCCTGATGTGGGGCTGGATCGCACCACCCGTGAGATCATGACCTCAGCCGAAACCAGGAGTCGGGGCTTAACCCATTCAACCACCTAGGTGCCCCTGTTACAGATTTTTTAAGCATCAGTTGTGCTTATAGTTAAATCTTTTTATGCCATTTCTACCAGATAATGTAACTAATTAGAAGTTCTGTAATTATGAAAAAGTGAGTGTTAAAGTTTATTTTATTGAAAACTATAATGAACACTTAGGAAAAAGTTGATAAACGTGAGGTGTAGAGCTAGAAATTGCTATAGTATTAGGTTTAGGTAAAACTCCCATGGAAGGTTAGTAAAAAATATTTAAGACTATGAACATCTAGAAATTTTTCTCTTGGACTTAAGTGTTTTTATGTTCTCACTGCTCTTCAGCAAAAATTGAAATTGGAAATCATAAACATGTAGTGGGCTTATATAAGAATGATGATAGGCAAATCTGTATCCAAAGAAAAGACCTTGGCCTTGTATCAAAGTATTATCAAATTAGTGTACATTTATGTTATGTTAAAATAAAAGTTAATGGCATCTATATCAATTTTTTAACTGATCTTTCTGCGTTCTTCAACTTCATTAACCATCCAATTCTTGATAGATACATAGAAAAGAGAAGTATGTATAAAGAGATAATAAGATTTGAGGAATTGGAAATGAAAGTTGTGTGCTTTTCAACTTAGTCATACAAATACTGAAGCCCAAAGCACTAGACCCTTCTGCCCAGTCTTTTGTTATTATTCCTCTTACTGTCATTCTAGGCTTTGTTAAGTACTTGGGGTTTAGGAGAACTAACTCTGTATAGTGACCATTTTCATCTACATATTTAAAACTTTCTTTTTATTTATGTAGGTCTTTAAGTGGACAGGAGATAATATGTTTTTTATCAAAGGAGACATGGATTCACTAGCTTTTGGTGGTGGAGGGTAAGTCTCTTGAACATTTTACTGTGAGATTTTTAAAGAAACTATTCATCTGTGTTATTTATAAAATCAGTTATCACAAATGTAATATTTGTAATATGTAATAAATAAAATTTAATAAATATGTAATAAAATGTAATAAAGTTTTGACATTAGAATCTTAATTTGTATATTATGACTAAGAAAATATATAAGCACAAGAAGGTGTTTATGTGTAGTATGTGAAACTATTGGTAAAATATTTATTCATTTTAAAATGCTGTTGATTCCCTTTTGATTAAAACCCATCTTTTATTAATTTATTAATTAATTTATTTATAATCCATCTTTTAGAGTAGAGCAACTCTTGGTATTTGAAAATGAAATACACTAATACCTCAGACCTTCTCAAATTTTTTAAAAAACATAATGGTATGTTGTTTCTCCCAATGTATAAAAAAGATCCAGTTGTTTTGTTTTTATTCTACCCTGGAGACTATTTGGATTGATATGCCAGAGAATAATAGAAATTTGTTTTCCTACAAAGAATTTGTGACACCCCGTCCCCCAGATTTCCAGAATTTGTTTTATTTGCTTTATTTTTAGTGGTATGTGTCAGTCATTAATTTGATTTGGTTCTTCTGCATAGCAAGCACTATGAGAACTTTCGTTAATTTATTCTGGTATCCCAACTTCATTCAGTCTTTACAGTGTTTGGAAGTAGTTTGCTCTACTTCCTCCTAGCCTAGACTTTTCAAATAGTGCTTATTAGCAAATGTTGACTCCTTCTTTTGGTATTTCTGTCTGTCCTCCAGGATCAGACATAAAGTATGCTAAATAATTCCCAAACTTATAAAAGTATTATTTGTTTCCCACAGCTGAGGCTATATAATAATTCATTCAGGCTGCAGAATCTTGTTAGCCTGCAAGAATATTCATCATCCTGAGTGATTCTAACAAATTATCTTACAACTTCCGTATAGATAGGTGTTTGGAAGACATGATTTCAGTGATTAAAAAATTACCATGGTTATTATAGTCTTCTCTGAAGGACATAACCAGATAACTAAAAAAACATGTTATTTTTAGTTGTTGGAATCCACATATGTTTACATGTTCCAGTTGTACCTTTTTTTTATTGGTGGGGTGCAGGCAGTCATTCAGCCCTACCCCACATGGTAGTTTTACATGTGATTCAGTTAGCTCTCCAGGAAGGCCTCACAAGCAAACGGCTGATAATTTCAAACTGTTAAGGGTGCCTTGAATCTTTGAAAATAACATACGTAATGTCGTTAGATGTCTGCTGGAACTTGATTTTGATTATACCACAAGACTGCAGCAAGCTAAACTAAACATTGGGTCATTTGATAACAAATTAAGACAAGTTTACAGTCTTTGGAGAAGGAGAGTACAGGCTCAGAAATCTACAGGTACACGGACTTAATATTCCGGAATTCCAAACAGGAACCCCAAAACCTAAATCATGATGTGATGGACTAAATATAGACTTTGGAGTTAGACCTGATTTAGATTCTGGTTTCAACACGTTACATATGGGACCTTGAACAAACTGAAGTCTAGCGTTTCCTCAGTTGTTAATTGGAGATTGAACCCTTTACATTAACCACACATGTTAATGTTAGATGAGAGGGAGTTTTCATGTTAAATATATTAAATATTTAACTCATGTCAAATATATTAACCATTTAGCAAAGAGAAACCCATAGTACCAGGCAAAGAATAACAAAGCAGCATCTGTCTCGAAAGAATTCTATGTGAAGTTAATTTTAGAGGATTCATTTTGTTACTTAATCTGTGTAATAAGTGATTTTATAATGGAATGTGAACAAAACAAAATTGCCTTGTACCAGTGTGGAAAGGAGTAGGAAAGGGTTTGAAAAAAATTGAGGATTAATTTAGAGTTTTGAATATTGAAATGTTTCATTTAAATTATTATTTTACAACCTCTGCAATACTTATCTTACAACTTAGAGCATAAGTATTAAGAGATTATTGTTAAAACTTTTCTTTTATATTGCAGAGGAGAATTTGCCCTTTGGCTTGATGGAGATCTCTACCATGGAAGAAGCCATTCTTGTAAAACATTTGGGAATCATACACTTTCTAAGAAGGAAGATTTCTTTATTCAAGACATTGAAATCTGGGCTTTTGAATAAATGTAATGCTCTCTGTCTTAGCAGGATAATGGCCCAAACCTGACATGGACAAGCATTGTTTGGAAAGTTCAAGAAGCAATACAATGTAACATGTCACTTGTGCTTTAAAATTAATCGTATCACCATTTTTTACAGCTATAATTTTGGAATTTATTTTTAAAATCATGTTTCTGTCCCAGGGTTTTTTAGGTTTAGACCATGGTGTGGGTCCATGCAGTATAACAGCTTGGGTTTTGTCAGAATTTTGGCAGCATTTAAATCACAGTGACCACCTCATCTACGATCCATGTTATCTGAGTCTCCTAATAGGATGGTGCTCTTTTTTTGACCTCTTTCGGTTTATTATTTTTAAAACTCTACTGATTGTTTTACTAGAGCAGTCTAATTGGAGCATTGAGGGAATGAAGACTAGATACTGCTGTGAGGTATCTGGAGGTTGGCACAGGTGACTTTTAAACAAGCTCAACTTAGTCATTCTTGTGAAGGAAAAAACACATGCCAAAATACTGCATAAATTTCATAAACCACTGAGTTCTAATTTTAATTCACACTACAGCATTCTCTTTATTAATTTTGTAGGTATTCTCAATTTCATTTTAATGAAAATGAAATTTGAAGAGAATTCTGGTTGTGATAGACCACAATGCACATGATCTGCAGGTTTGGGCATATGCTTTCATGATTGGATTATCTGATAAAGTTATAAAATACAAAGGAGAATGAGAACTTGATGATTCTACTGGACTTAATATATCAAGCAAGAAAATATACTATTTATGTATTTGTAGCTTAGCAGGGCATTATCATAAGTACAAAAACTATGAAACAGATGCATATTTCTTCAACATATTGTGTCAGATATACTGTTTTATAGTTCTGTTGTTTTAGCCTTGTTGCACACCAACTCCCAAAATATAGGTTCCTGTTCAAAAGGGAAAAAAAGTGTGTTTTTTTGAGTGGTATATGTTACTAACTACCATTAGCATTTGCTGTTATAAAAGGGCAATGATTATAGTAAACAATATTGTAACTCAGTAGACTTGTTGAATATGCAAACTTACTGTCGAGTGACCTCAAAAAAAAAAAAAAGACAAGATAGAATATACTAGTAGTTCTTATCCTCTTTTGTAGGAAACCAATAATATGCCATTGTGGCGGTCATTCATCAGTTAATTTCAAAGCTTCATGTTATGCAAAAAGAAAAAAAGAATCCTGCTGTTATACATGTGACAGTGACCTTGTGCTGAAATTTCAGCTATTCCAGATAAACATTGTATATTATCTTGTAAATTAATGTTTAAAGGTAGTTTTGTTCTTATAGAAAGTGTTGATTGCCAGGTTGCTTATAGCACTTTAAATTATTCTAAAAAGGAAATTATAAGCCAAATATGTTGGCTTTAGTAGTTTTAGTTGTATAGGACTTGAATATATTTAGATCTTTTGAAAGTTTAGATAATTATCTAAAGAAAGCATAATGCTAATGGAAAACAAAATCTGATCTATTTAATATGCTATTGCTGAATATGAATAGAAATGTGGGCATCATTTCCTTGTCTATGTAAAGCTTTCATTATAAGTTAGTAACAGTATATAGATTAAACGTTTACAATATAGAGAATTGTAAATAAATATATCATTTTTTCCCCTTTGGTCTTCCACAGCAGTATTATTGTCTTTGTGGAGTTGACTAATAATTAAAAAAAAAAAAAATCCTGTATTGGATTTCAATTACAATAAGGTCATAGTGGTGTATACCAAATAAAATTAAATACTTAAATACAAATTTGAGTTTGAATTTATTGACTAACCAAGTTACTTTTCATATCTAAGAAGTTTTTGGTTAAACCTACTACTATGGTTTATGTGTAAAAAATGCTGCTAGTAGTTTTGGGTGGTGGTGGTGGTGGTAATAGTAATGATGAAAGGATGCATTCAAGTAGAGAGAACATCATAGTTTAAAAAATGAGGAAGTGAGAGGGCAGTTGACCTGTGAAGAAGTGCAAGTCGTTTGATATTTTTAGATTATGTCATTTTCTTTTTTGATGGGGAGTGCTTAGCACTGATGCCATAGAAATTTTCATTATGTGCAATGCCAAGAGATTTAGATTTTTTTTTTTTTATCTTACAGGAGCAATTGAGAAAATTTGAGTGGAGGAATGACACGATCAAGTTTACACTTTAGAAAGATCTCTGAAAATTAGATGGAGAAAAAAAACTAGAGACCAGGAGACAAATAAACAAGACTTTATACAGTCCAGAGAAAAAATGATGAGGCCTGAATAAGAATTGTAGCAATGGTGATCAAGAAGAAGGCATGGGGGGAGGAGGGGAAGCATGAATTTGAAAGAGATTTAGGAGTTAGTGTTAACACAATTTCATTATTACTTGTCAGAAAGCAGTAAGGATATAGTGTTTAGGTGTTTTACTTAGCAACTGGGTAAATTATCCATTGATATGAGTGATGTACAAAAAAGAGAAGCAGCAGATAGGAAAGTTAGGTTGGTTAAGAGAAATTAGCTGATGGGGAGGGGTGTTAATTTTTCATTCTGTTAAAAAGATTTTAAAATCAACAACATACAGGTAGATGTTGAAGCCATAACCTATGAATGAAATGCCCTTGGAGATTATAGACTGAGTGAAAAGATAATTCTTGAGATAAATTTTGGGGATATAGTAATATTAAGTGATAGGCAGAAGAAAAGACTCTTAAGCTTACATTTAGAAACTAGAACAGCAAGGGCACCTGGGTGGCTTAATCATCTGCCTTTGGCTCAGGTCATGATCCCAGGGTCCTGGGATCACCCCAGCATCAGCTCCCTGCTCAGCGGGAAGCCTGCTTCTTCCTCTTCCACTCCCCCTGCTTGTGTTCCCTCTCTCTCTGTCAAATAAATAAATAAAATCTTTAAAAAAAAAAAAAAAAAGAAACTAGATCAACAAATTAAACCTAATGAGAATAAAAGGACAAAATGAAGATAGAAACAGAAGTCAATAAAATTTAAACAAGGATACAAGACAAAATCTGAGAATAATAAAACTGTGACCTCTAGGAAGATGAAGAAAACTACCATTGTTAATGTGAAAGGAGACATTACTACAGAGCCAATAGACTTTAAAAGAGACAGCGTATTGTGAGCAACTTTACATAAATAAACTTGACAATATAAGTAAAATGGAAAAAACATTTTGGAAAACAGAATTTGCTAAACCTGACCCAAGAAGAAATACAATTTTTATATTGCAGAATTTGAATTTGTTGATGAAAAAAATAGTCCACAAAAAAACCAGGCCCAAATGGTTCCACAGGGTAATTCTTTAAAGTATTTAAGGAAAAAAGTCAGTCTTAATTAGGTAAATTTTCCCAGGGTATTAAGAGAGAACTTCAGATACTGCCTTTTGAGGCCAGCATGACCTTGATACCAAAACTTTACAATCCTTATAAGAAAATAAAGTTCTGAAATAGTCTTCTATGAACATAGATATAAAATCCTACATAAAATAGCCACAAATCAAATCAGCCATATATAAAAGAATAATAAAATCAAATTAAGTTTATTCCAGGAAAGCAAGAGTAGTTAACATTTTAAAACATACCATCTACCACATTTATAGAAAAAAAAAAAGTTTTGTGATCATCTCCATAGAAGCAAAGGAAGCTTTTGGTTAATTTCACTGCCAGTCTATGATAAAAGCTCAGCAAACTAGGAAAGAAGGACTCTTCCTTAATCATTAATGATAAAAGAAAAATTATTCTTGAAAAATGTACAGGAGGCATTATTTTTAACAGTAATTTATTGAAAGTTTCCTCCCAGAAATAGGAAATCTGACAATGATAACTGCTATCATCACTTCTATTCAACCTTGGTCTGGAAGTTTCAACAAGTGAAATTTGTATATGACATGATTGTGGACATGGAAAATTCCAAAAAGATCAAACTATTTGAATTAATTAGTTGATTAAGCAAGGTCACTAAATACAAGTTTGATGTAAAAACTTTTCATTTTTTAACTACAAGCAACAATTACAAAGCTTAGAATATTGCCATTTGTGATACCATTGAAAATTCTGGATATATAGCAAAAAAGGTCTCAATAAGGATAGACCATATTCATAATTGGAAGACAATATTGAAAGATGTCAGTTCTCCAAATCAATCTTTATTGGCAGTGAAAATCTCAGCCAGCTTTATTTTTGGAAATTAAGCTGATTCTATAATTTCTGTGGGAATTTCAAGACAAAAGAATAGCCAAGGCAACACTAAAGAATGAGGCTGTGGTCTTGAACGCCATATATTACGATTAAAAAGGTGAGTAAGTATGACAATGTGATATTGGTCAAAGGATTTACAGAGGAAAGAAAAGAGTCCAGAAAATTAATTTTTTTTGAAAAGATGACACTTGCTCAATGGAGAAGATGGTCTTTTCAATAAATGGTGCCAGATTAATTGGATATGTGTAATGAACAAATAATCTTGATCCATCTCACACCACATGAAAAAAGTAAAGATTGTAGATCTAAATGGAAAAGGTAAAAAGGAAAAGCTATCAGTTTTAAAAATATAGAATATCTTCATGACCTTAAAATATGCGTACATTTGTTAAATGGGACACGAAAGCACTCATAAGGGAAAGAAAGGATGAATTCTACTACATTAAAATTTTAAGAACTTTTCATCAAGACATTAAAAGTGAAAAGGCAAGTAACAGAGTGGAAGGTTTGTATAATACACAGATCCAAAGAAGGTCTCAAGCACACAATAGATAATTGACTACAAATCAAAGAAGTTCAATAAAGACAAGAATTGGGCAATTCCTATGAATATTAGAATAGCCAATAAAGGCTATCTTAAAAGGAAATGTGAAATAGAACAACTTTGGAAAATTTTCTTGGCAGTATCTACTAAAGCTGAGCCTTTGACCAGCAATTTAATTCCTTTGTATATACCCAACAGTAATGTGTGTGTTTGTTTACCAAGAGGTAAGTATTAAAATATTTATAGAACTGTTTGCTTTCTCCTCTCCCCACTGTCTTCCCCCCGGGGCCCCCACACACACCCATCCACTCACCTATTATGCTGAATCTGATTCAGATGCTTAACTGACTGAGCCACCAAGGCACCCAGAAATCTGAATGTTAGATGTGCTTGTTTCTATGGGGGTGGCATTGCTTCTAGGGCCTTTCAGGAGACAGAGATAGGAAGCAAATTCACACATCATGAATGCACGCTAATACCTCTAATTGCAATCTAACATTATGGACTTCTTCCTTGTCTTCCCTCACGCCATGTTTGTATTTCTCTTCTCCCATAGTGAGGATATCAGTATATTACTCATTTGCTTAGTCTGACAATATGCACATTAAAGTTTCAGAATTGCTACACCCATGCTCTCACAACAAAAGTAGAATATTCCTTTGCAATTTTTTGTCTTTAGACTGAAGATATTTAATCGAAACATTATATTCAAGAGTTATATACATTTTTTATCCTCTGTGGTTAATAACTTGAAATAGAATTTGCTTTATTTTGTTTATATTCAATTTTATTTTTTTCTGTCTTCATTTACTTAATTTTACTATTTGTATATGTAAGGATTTAAAGGGTTCCAAAGTCAAACTCTACAGAATTCTCTCTCTTTCAACCCATTTCCCCCCCTCCCTACAGGAAGTCAATGTCATTATTTCTGGTTATTCTCTATTGTATATATGTGTACACATATATATACACACACACATATATATATACACACACATGCACATATATAATCCAGTGTGTGTATACGTATGCATGCATACATATACACACTAAAAATAAGTCCAGTTCAAGATTTTCATGTTGTTTTTTTTTTTTTAGAGCTGCATCCATTGTGTGGATGTACCATACTTTTTTCAGCCACGTTCCCATATGTATTAGGTTTTTCCGGTATTTTACAATTTGAAATAATGCACAACGCATTATGCATATGTGTTTTCATATTGTTTAAGTTTTATCTTCAAGGGAAATTTTAGGAGTCAAAAAATCAATGTAATTTTGTTAGATACCAACATGCCCTCAAAATCTGGGCACAAAATGTCATCAGATAACCCTTGTTGGGATGATGGTGAGTGAACCATAGCTCTCTGAAAACCTTCAGCCTGAGAGATTAGATGATACAGCACATTTATAAACTAAATAATTGAACATACAGCACATTTATAAACTAAATAATTGAACAGACATTAACTGACATTAACTGTGTCCTTACTGTGTACTAAGAAATGTTTTAGGTACCGGGGATGAAAAGGAACATTCTAAGAATCCTAAGGGAGCATGGGCCAGATGGTCTTCTGTGCTTCTTATCCCTGAACAGAGTGACTTAAAGTATTGCAGTATTTCCCTGAGCATGAGTTCCCATTGACTCAAAATTTTGGCTTACACAGAATTATCCCCACATCATATGAGAATCAGCACCCAATATACCTGTTGGTACTATTAGGAAGAAATTTGAGTTTGGGAAGTTCAAAGTGGAAGGCAAACGGAGAATATAGGTGCAGCCCACTTCATGTGGGAAGCGAAAACTCAAACACACAACTTCGTGCTTGTTGGGAGTCGGCGGAATGGTAAGAAGGTGAACTTGGGAATCAGGAAGTCCTAAAACTTCAAGTTAAAAAAGTTGAAAGGCATCAACCATGTGGTGGTCCAGACAGAAGGGGTTTTTTAAAAGTACATTTCAAGTGCCCAAAAACTCTAAACTTCTTATTGAAAGTTTGGAAAAAAAATTCTGAAGATTTGGAAACCAGTTATATACTGCTTATTATTGGGGATTTAAAATTACCATTGGTAAAATGCTATTGATGGTGTATATTTATTTCATGTGTAATTTTCATACATTATTTTGACAACTAAAAAAATATCTATGAGGACTTTTGCCACCTGAGTTCTACTTATCTTTTTTTGTCTAAAAGCTCTGTTTTTCAACTATAGATTTTCTTATGGAGTTTTTAGGATAGAATTCTGTCACATAGCAGGCATTTTCCTCTAAGGACACTAGCTTTCTGACTTCACAGCCATATCTTATTCAGAGGAGTGTTAATGTAGGCTGTCTGAGAAGACTTTCTAACTCCATCCTCAAATTCCAACAAACTGAAGTCTGGACTATCTGCATCAGTGGCTGCATAAACGGTTATTGTTTAGGATTGAATATGAGGAAATTCTTTTGAAGCCTTGGTCTAAATATTCCAATACTAGAAGTAACCCAATTTGCACTCTAAAATTTTGTTGTATTTCAAACACAAGGAAATGGTATTGTGGACTATAACATGAAAATAGTAATATATAAACAAGAACCGAAAGTACAGAAAATATCTTTTATTCTTGTGCATGACTTTAAATGTTGACATAGGTTTCACTGTGATAGAAGTGTACATCTTATATGAAATTCTATTTAGCAATATTGGTCATTAATTTGTAATTTAACAAATCTATTATGGAAACAAAAATGTACATTCTTCTTTAAGAAGATATTGAAACTTTCAGTTTGAAAGAGAATCATACATGAAAACAAAGATAATTCCTATAGTAGTTTAATCCATACCTTATATTAAACCTAACATCTAACAATTATGAGTGTCTATTATCTTGAGGTATTATACTTTGTCATTAATTTCTGTATTTAACAAGAAAGTACTATAATATTTACTAACTTTCAGTGAATTCTGTAAGAATTGTAACCTCACATCTTATTCAGCTTGTTTTTAGAATTTTATAAGACACATTAAATCTGAGAAAAAAAAGTAACAGATTAATGCCCACTAAACTTCTCTGTCATCATATTAAACAGCTTTTTTCACTTTGGCAAAACTAATACTGCCATTTTATGACTTCAGATATTTCATAAAATTTGTTAGAGCATCAGGAAAATTAAAATGGCTCGAATCTGTTTCTAATTTACCAATGATTCGATCAGATTCTTCTGCACTGAGTATTCCACTCCATTGTAGAATTTTCTGTATTCCTACTTCATTGTATATTGACATAAATGTAAAGCAGCGTGACTCATTAAGGTTTTGAGAAAAAATAAACTTCTCCAAGAAGTCCTACAAAGACAGGTAATTCTGAATCTCTCATCTGTGCTTTACTTTCACAGTGAAGGTAAACATACCGCCTTCTCCTTTAGCTTTAAGTATACCAGCGATGTTTGTTTTTATGTGGTTTTGCAAATCATACAAAAAGGACAACTAACTCCTATTGCAAATCTTTTAAATTCCAAGCTCACAGAGAAATTTTTTCAATTTCAACATCTTATTTGGATACTTTTTACTTATGTTTTATTTTGTAAGTGATGCTTTGATAGAAATCATATGTAGTTAAACTTCTTAGAAAATTTTTAGTTTTGCTAAACTTTACAGAATTCTTTCCCCCAAAGTGACACATCTTAATATGTTCTGCTAATGTTTACCTAAAATCAGCATTTTTCTTAGATGTAGTAATTGTTAATTTAAAGATCTATAATAATTTCTGCAATTAATAGCCAAATATTTTTGTCTAATGGTTAAGTAGAATTTCAGATATTTATGCTATTATTGTATCTACGTGCCTTGTGATACTGTGTGTGCTTCCTCAAAATCTCCAAACTTCCTCAGAAATAGAGTGCCAGAAAGTCATTTATGTAAAAATTGTTTAATATTTACTAACTTATTACAGAGCAGTTTGCATTTTAATGTTTACTACATTAGCATTTGGCTTTAAGACAAGAGTGGGTCAAGTCTGGCTTTCATTGTTGAAGGTTCACTGGAGTAGAGTAATCACAACATGGTCATCTCGGCCTTGCCATAACATCTCTCCTTCGAAGTCAACCAGCCCATGCTTCCTGGCACGCATGAGAATGCCCACTACTTTATCTGAAATACGAACATATCTGTCAAAGAGATCTCCAAAAGTAACCTGGATCTTGCCGTCTCGTCTGCGGCGGGCCATGGTGCGGATGATGAAGCACATGTCCATGATCTCTCTGTAGATGTGCTCCTCAGCCCGCTTGGCCCTTTCCGCTGTTTTGGTTCCCTCCTTGGGACGGCCGTAGCCTTCATCTCCTTTGTGTAGGCGGGTGGACATGGCCAGCTGATAATCGAATTCCTCACTGAAAGGATTGAGCTTCTGGGATTGGATGTGTTCATCAGCCCATTGTTGCCATCTCCCTTTCAGGTTGTCCACTTGGCTGTATTTCCTTTGGGCCTTGCAGCTGAGTTTCTCTGTGAATCTATTTGCCCTAAAAGGGAGAGAGGGTGAAGAATCGAGATACTGATATTTAACATCCAAGTGTTGCTTTCTCTTTGTACTTCCTGCACGTAGGCATCTTAATGTAAGTCTAATTTTTTCATTATAAACAAAATATAATCACAGTACAATAAATTAGAAATGAAAGAAGAAAAATTATAACAGTCACATCATTGTTCCTTATTTTTAGTTGAGAATAGTTGACAATTACCATTGTTCTCATTTTGGTACACCATAAAAAAAAGATTAAACTCTATTTCAAGAAAAAATCTTCTTTACCAAATATAATGTAAATATGTATGTCTTAAAGTTGCAGGTTGATGACATTTTAGAATTGGAATTACATAAATGTATTAAGGGAAACCACTTTGTATAGGACTTCAGAAACCAATTATTTCCCAAAAATAAGGCTTATACTAACATATATACATTGTATTATTCACTTATGTATATATATTCATATATAAATTTTTGATGAGAGCATATTTATACTAGTATCAATGATGTGCCACAAATTTTGGAATATCAAGTTGTGTAGATAGAAGACAGTTGCTAGCAATAGTAACATTTATTGGATACTTTGTGCTGGCATTCTTCTAAATACTTTTTATTAATATTCCTATAACCAATCTATAAAATAGGTACTATTCTGTCTTCCCAGATGAGGAAGCTGAGGTCAGTGTGGTTAAGTAACTCGCTTCAAGTCACAAACCTGTTAAGTGATAGTGCTGGGATTTGAACCAGGCCCGTGTGTAACTACTGTGACATACGGCCCTAAACCCGTGGCAAAGGTAGTATTCAAACACCAACTGTCTGAGGCTAAAGTCAATACTCTTCCCACTGTGCAGTGATGTCTGTCGCTCATGCAGATAGTGTCCAATAAGTAGAGGAGTTGTGTTTCAGATGTATGCGTGTGTCCTTGCAATTTGGAATGCATTTTCTTCTTTTAAGAAAAACCCCAACAGCATTGAAAGTATAGACCAGTGGTGTCATGAAGGTACAGTCCTAATTTTAAAATGGGTAAAATTTATTTTTAAAAGATTTCTTGGTCTATTCTATATTTCCAGTCTCCTAGACTCTTTTTCCTGGGTCTCTTTGCCTTCATGAGTAAAACATGAACTCTTGGACTATCTGAAAGTCAGAGATTTGTATTTCTCATCCTCACAAGCGACCCACCCTTCCTTCTCCCTAACACCAAGTGGCCTCATTTCTGGAGGCACTGGGATTGGAGATGCAAAGCCTCACTGAAGTTGCTGATGTAAGCAGTATGCCTTAGCCAAGTAGACCTCCCTATCCAAACTCTCACAATTCTCTATTCAAAACCCAGTTACAGGCCAGATGTGGGTCTTCCTTACTATCCAGTCTCACTTCCTGAACTCTGGTTATCCAAACACAGGAATCTCACAGACATGGACAGGGAGACACATATACTTGTATTAGCATTTTCAAAAGAGGAAAAACAGCCACTAGATGGCAAACTTTCTCTAATTCCCATGTTTTATGTGTTCAAACTACGTTTGGCAACGTTCAGTTTCATTATTATGACAGAGCTCAAACTAAGGGTACGCTGATATGTATAACACTGCTATTCTTTGTAGCCACATGGACAAAAAATATATGACAAAGTTAATTGGGAAAAAGCACATTAAAAACTGTATACACAGTTATTGCAATTTTTTAAAGTCACATACATATGGAAAAGTGCTAGGAATTATACCACACTGAAATGGAATGGATTTTTCTCAGCCCTGCTGGTCCTCACCATCACCTGCCTCTCCATCGACTGTCCCTGTTCAGCTTCCCAGAGTAGGGGCTGCTTGATCTCATTCTCAGGTGAGAGCAAACATCTTCTCCCCCTTAGAACCATGGCAATACATGACAGGCGTCCCCTTGAATAATGAGCTCAAGGCCATCCCAGCATAACCCAAAGCTCATACCTGATTTGAGCCAGGGACAACCTGCTAAAGAAGAGACTTGAAATATCTCAGAAGAAAATGAAAAGAATGGCATAATTTGTTAACTCATACTTGCGTCTCCCAAATACTGACTGCAGTTCTGTCCTATATTATAAAATGTAATACAGGAGTCCCCCTTATTCACGGTCTCAATTACCCACAGGCAACCACAGTCTGGAAGCAAATGAAGCCCCTTCTCATGAGTCACCAGGTCAGTAGTAACCCAAAGCTACATCACGGTGCCTACATCATTCACCTCACTTTATCTCATCATGTACACATTTTTTTCTTTTTTTTCCCTTTCCCTTTTTCTTTTTCTTTCTTTTAAGAGAGAGAGAGCACACGAGTGGAGAGGGGCAGAGGAAGAGGGAGAGAGAGAATCTTAAGCAGGCTCCATGCCTAGTGTGGAATCTGACACGGGGTTTGATCTCCCAACCCTGAGATCATGACCCAAGTAGAAATCAGGAGTCAGACACTTATCTGACTAAGCCACGCAGGTGCCCCTCATCTCATAGGCATTTTATCATCTCACACCATCATAGGAAGAGTGAGTATAGAACAATAAGATATTTTGAAAGAGAGACTATACTCATGTAACTTCTATTATAGTACAGTGTTATAATTGTTCTATTATTATTGTGATTAATTTCTTACTGTGCCTAATTTATAAATTAAGCTTTTTCATAGATGTATATGTATAGGAAAAAACATAGTAGATAAACAGTTTGGTAATTTCTGCAGTTTTAAGCATTCACTGGTGGTCTTAGAACATATCCCCCACAGACAAGGGGGAGCTACTGTACTTCCCTTTAAGGAGCTTCTGGCAACTTTGGCATACTTTCCATCTTTTCATTAAAGTATTAATGACACCTACTGTGTGTCAGACACTGTTTTAGGTACTTATTGAATATTCAATAATAAAAAAATAAATAGACATTAAAAGGCATTGATGAAAATAATCAGAGTAATACAAATTTGAGTATATGGTAAAATCCTAACTATATAAAATGCACCCACATCAAGATGAAGAAATCAGTGGCATGTGTATAATTGGAAATAATTGTTAGTATCCAGATGGCAGTTGATTTTTTTCATTTTTAGAAAAATTATCTTTCCTGTTGGTATCGTATTGATTTTACGATTTAAAGGGAGCAAAAAAAAAAAAAAAAAAGGAAAATATTCGAATTTTCCTCCTAAGGCAACTTGTTTAAACTGTGTGTTATATGGGTCTCTGATTACTTGATGTAGGGTTTTTCCCCTCTAATTTGCATTAGAAACTTAGAATCCCTGAATTTTGAAACTCTGTGTCATTAGGGATAGGGTTGAGGTTGGTGAGTTAGTAAATCTCTGAGGAAGTGAAGCATTTATCTTCTAAAAAAGCTCCTCCTAAATCGTTCTGTCCATTTGTTATATTGTCACATTGTAATTCCCAATAATAGGAGAGAAGGAAAGCAAAGGAATTGATCTAATAAGCAAGAATTAGAACATTGGTTATCAAAAATGAAGTAGGAGGAGGAACTACCTTAATTAGTATTTAATTGTCTCTATCTTATAAATATTCTGTATTGTCTTTGTATTTCCAATTTCTAAAAAGCCTTAAATCAGAATTAGAAAATCTTATACCTTGAATATCTTCTTGGTCAATGAACATAAGAAACAATATACCAGTTTATCCTGTTTTTTTAATCTTCAAGTAAAAATGTGAATAATAGTTCAGATTGAGCATTAGAAAGACAATCTAGTATAAATTTGTAGAAAGCAAAGCAATATTCAAAGACTGACATCACACCATACTTGAAGATAGCAATATTTCATCTAAACTTGCCTTCTTAGTGTGTTCGTTATTAGTAAACAAATTTTCTTATAGTCATCAACAAATATTTCCCCTGTCCAATTACGTCTAAAGTAACTAATTCTACTAGACATTATAAGCATTCTAACTGGAAAGTGTACATTCATTCACTGAAATTCTGAAATTTAGTTATCTGTTAGCTTTAAAAATGGCATCAGTTTGAGTATTGCTTCCTCATGTGAATGGGCTTTTCAGCAATCTAATGAGAACACAGGGAACCAACTGTATCATAGTTGTATCATTTTGGAGTAATAATTATGTGGGTAAATTATTAAGTATGAATAAACCCTATAGGAAATAAAAATTCTGAAAAGTATATTTCAAACTTAACCAAGTTCACTGGCACTGGAAACACTCTGGCAGGTGGCCTTCACCTGCACCACCAAATGATGCTTCAAAAAGTCACGGGGCCTGGAGGTGAGCTTGTCTGCTCTAAGGCTTATCTGCGTGAAGAACGCAGAGACCTGCTTTCATGGCCCCACCCCATAGACTCTCCCATAGAGGGAACATTTCTCCTCTTCGCCCACAAACATTTCTCTGTCAGTAAAGCAAATAATTTCTGCCAACCTTTCCAACTTCCCAGGGAAGTGTTGAGGAGAATCTGCCCCTTGTGCATTGGTTTCCTTGCTCCTCTCCACAGGAAGTCTAGCCAGCTCGATTAATGGAAGCATGCCATTCACAGGGTCACACTTATCTCTGTCTGTTATTAATCAGGTTTGAGAGCCAGGCCTGTGATTCTTCTTGCAGATTGGTAACTGTCCTCAGAGTCCATGCTCTAGAATTGGGGTCAAATAGCAGAAAGCTGTACTTTGGCCTCTGTTTCTAGCAAAGACCTTCAATATAGTTGTACCCAGACCTTACACTTAGGATTTTATTAGGATTCTGTTAATTAAGCTGACACTTTGACTTCCGTTTTAGTTTTCTTGAGCCCTTTCTCTACTGAGAGAATCAATCTAGCATAGTGGTTAAGAACATAAGCTCTGTCCTTAGCCTTCCCAACTTGGTCGCTAGTAACTCTATGACTTGGATACATTTCTTAATGTCTCTGTGTGTCAATTCCCTTAACTATAAAATGGAATTCTTATTCTCAACTATTATTATTTTTGCTGAATATAACTTGGAGAGGATGAATGGATGATTGGCACTTTAATATTGCACCATTACTCTATGGGAGAGGGATGCAGTTTCTTTTGTCTAGAGGAGCTGGACCAAACAAGTCATGTAACCATGCAATCAAAACACTCCATATTTTTAAAGCATAAAACCGAAACCATTTTCATAGTAAAATCCAGTTAGCAAAACTATTAGTAAAGAGTATCTCTACTTTTTACCAAACCTGACTTGTTTTGTTTTTGTTATCCATGGAACGTCTTAACCACCAAAAAACCTCTCTTTCTTTCTATTTAAACATCTGTGATACATAATTTTCTCCCTTTTGGTGGGTATGGGTAAAGAATGGTGCTTAGAAAGAAAAATAAATGAGCAAAGTCTCCTTTCATACAGGCTTACTCAGGAATGTCACCCTCATTTCTCAAGGAGTACTTGAGAGTCCCATCAGGCTTCTGCTGAAGCTTCTTGAGCTCAGCTAGGATTACTGCTGACATTAAGCGATGCTGTTTCTGCATATGACATTCTGGTACCCTATGTACTCCAAGACTGAGAGAAAGGAACCAAAGAAGGGAAGAGATTTAATCCCACTCCTCCACCCCAACCCTGAGGACCAATCTCCTAGCGTCCTGTACAGTTGGGATCACCAGCAATGGCTTCCTGCATTATAATGCATACAACTAATTAATTAATTAATATCAAAATAACTCTATGGGTTACATCTGTTTTTTTAGATGAGGACAAAGTGACAGGATTTGCCAAAGTAACTGTGATTCAAACCTAATTGTCTCCCATTCAAAGCTTATGTACCTCTCCATCACACTGAGAAGGTGTCCATGTACATGTCTGATTTTAGGAACCTGAGTAGGGTCCTGTATGTGAGTCCCCACTTCCAGTTTAGAGTGTGATGAAGAGAGTGGGATCGAGAGCTAGAATGCCTGGGTTCAAATGCCATAGGCTGTACAATCTTATCCTGATTTTCTAGTATGTCTTTGTCTTATGCCCGCATCTATCAAATGTGGAGAATACTTATACCTTATATTGTGAGGATTAAATGTATAAACATATGAATAAACATAGACAAGTGCCCAAGAAGAGTATATGCATTGGAGATTGTCTCCAGTTGTCCCCTTCCTAGCTCTAGTCAATCTGAAGCATGCTGACAGAAGATCTTCATTTGCCATCCTCAATCTTTATTCTGTTGGGTTCTATTATTCCATTTTTAGTAAGCACAGGCGCGCGCACCCACCCACCCACACACACACACACACGCACATCCATGCACATCCCAAATCCACAAGACCCTAATTAGGCTATGGTTCCATATTTCCTGGTAGAGTAATTATTTCTGATTATGAATTTCTGTATTAATGTAAGTCGAGCAAAAATCCAGATCTCTCCACACATCCTTAAGGCACTGCATGAAAGATAGCTCCATGTCTGGTTTTAAAACATTGCATTAGGAGACAGGCTCATCTCAGCTTTGTCACTAACTTGCTGGGTAAACTTCCCTTCTGAGCTTTAGTGCTCTCCTCCCTAAAATGGGATAATAATACCTGCTTCATAGGATCGTGAGAGTTAAAAGGGACAGAGCGCGTTAGCTGTCCCTGGCACGCACTAAATGCGCAAGTGTCGTTACAATTATCTAGATTCGCCATTTCATTTGCCTTGAAATCCTGTGATGTCATAGGTCTAATTCTTTCAAAACACCTTTAAAGTCACAAACTGTAAGAAAGCTTTTTGTCAAATTAGGTAATCAGTTTTGTTCTTTACTTTCTGATTGTTCCATAAAGCTTAAAAGCACATCTACACATCTAATGTCTCCAAAGGGAGACCATTTGTAAGCATTTGTCATATCAGAGGCTTTTCACATATTTTTACATTATATGTTGTGGAGTGAGATATCCTGACTTTCTGTTATGTGGAGGTGGAGTTACTGTCTTAAAAGAAAATATGTATTTTTTTGTCTGAATAAATGAATCAGGTTGACTCAGCGTGTGTGTGTGTGTGAGAGAGAGAGAGACATGAGAACATTTAAGATCTACTCTCTTAGCCACTTTCAAGTATATAGTACAGTATTATCAACTATTGTTGGGGCAGAGCTGAAATTTGAACTTGGGTCTAACTTCAGAGCCTATCCTCAAGTTAGATGGCAGCCTCCCACCTGTTCACAGGGTCATAGAGACCTGTGTCCCACAGACACTATGTGGGTAGATGTGTCCCCTGAGAACACTATCGACTGCGTTGAGACAAGGGAAATGTTTGCCCAGTCCTAGTCTATTAGCAATCATGTTTTCTGCAGAGAAATAAGCCAATTTGCTACTCATCCTAGACTTTATTTTAAAAATGTACCCAAGGCAGACATCCTTCTCTGGTGGTTTCATCTTTGTTGAGGCTAAAACTTGAGTATTCAGTTAAAAACATAAAGAAGAAACAGAAGAGTACAGGTCCTGGACCCAGAGGTCCCTCGCTTGGTGCTGTCCCTTTAGCCCAGGGGTCGAGCCTTTCCCACAGGACCTCTCCGCCTGCCTGCTTTTTAAGATTCTCATTCTAACTTTGGGAGCACTTCCCTGCCCTCTCAGTCCCCATGGCTGGTTGGGGTTCAAAGGCAGAATAAGCAGCTGAAGGGGGGCATTCACTTACTGGGAAGGCAAGGGGCGTTTGATTCTGGTGGCGACCATCTGCTCGCCATCTTGCTCGGGCCTCTCCTCTGTCTCCCCTCCGTAGCCGCTGTCCTCTGTGTCAATGCTGTCGCTCCTCCACTTGGGCTCATCCTGTTCTATCTCCTTCCAGCCTTTGGTCAGCTCAGATACCAGGTTGGCACATTTTCTCCTCCGTGTCGGGGAGCCATGGCTGTGGAGGATTCTGTCAATGTCATTTTCTGGCTGCCCGGCTCCAGGCATGTCACCATCCTCGTATCGGTGGCTCAGGTGACTCACATCCCCTCCTCTCTCATAAGCTTTGCTGACAATTGTTTTGGTCACCTCTTTCCTTTTGATATGAGACACTTCGGTGGCTTCCTCTGAGCTTTGTTCATCTCCAGGTCCCTCTGACTTCTGGGACAGAGACTTTGGGTTGCTCTGAGCTTTCTGGTGTAGAGTGGGGTAGATCACTGGCTTAGGAGCTTGGGGTGCATCCTGAGTTCCTCCTGGCTGCCAGCCTGTGGGCTCTTGGGCCTGCCTGGTGCTGTTCTCATTTGCCCACTGCTGCCAACCTCGGGCCAAGTTGATCACCAGGGTGGCTGTGCGTACCTTCCGGAGGGCACGCTTGGCTGGGCCCTCCTCTCTTTCCTTTTCTTCTGGAGCCATGCCACTCTTCTCTTCTCTGCTGGTAGCCTGGGCACTGACTGAAATGAGTTTGGACCCGGGGAGTGCCTGAGATTTAAATAGAAGCAGGGTGTGGGGGAGGTGGGGAAGAGTTTGGTGATGGTGGAAACTATGTTAAACATTTCTTGCCAAGAAGTGGTGCCTTCCCCTGATGGTGTGCTTTTTTTAAACCCTGACGTCTCCAGTTTCATCACAGCAGAGGGACATCTCTGCTGGTAAAGGACAGTGATATGCGTTCCCTTTCTTCTCAAGTGCCAGAGTGGAAATTACTAGATTTGATCATGTGCTCAACCTTATGTTCTTCCTGACCTTAAAATATGGTCCTACCATTTATAGGAGCATAAAACATGGGCACAAATTGTGCTAGGAATATTATAGGCTTGTTCTCATTTAAATCTCAATATAGCTCTTAATTAAGTCCCATTTTATAGCAGAATACAATGAAAGCTAACTTCCTACAGCTAATAATATCTGCGATTCAAACCCAGATCTATCTGATTCAAAACTCATGCTGTTTATTCTAGTTATCAAAGATCCTAAGTTCCCTTTTTCTTTTGTCTTCACCTCTATTCAATACAGACCTTAGAATCACTTCATCCAACCTTTATTTTCCAGATGGGAAAACTGAGGCCCAGATAAGGGGGAGACAAGGGCCAGGTTTTCCGGCCCCAAATTTGAATTGTTGTATAGACAGATCATGTTGATAGAGAAGACAATGGTCAAAATTTTGGTCCAATTTGAAATCTTTAAGACCTACACACATGTTGAATTTCACAGATTAGTATTAGGATAAATCTTTTCAAGTATTTTGAAAAAATACTCTGTTTTTAAAAAAGACCATTTAAAGACAAAATAAGTGAATGCTATCAGAAGCAACCCCACCCCCCCTTCTGTTTTTAATTACACACCCTTCCTTCACAGGCCTTTAGTTTCTTGCAGAAAAAGCCATTCTCAATTCTCAGAACAAAGATCGAAATATAGTTTTAAAAAAAGGACTGGATCGATAGGTCATGTAGAAAGAAAATGAACCATATCTGAAGTGTGCTAAACCAGATAAAAATGCTCAGGGCTCAGCACTGAATAATTTCTTAAAATAAGACAAACAGAATTTCTTTTCACACAACAGTTCTATAGGCTATAGAACTGTATCCTTTCTTCTAATCAATATTGAGAGCTGCTAAGAGCATAAAAAAAAAACCATAAAAGTCTGTTAATTCTGATGATGAAACAAATTTATTTTAAAAAATATATTGATGTCAATTTTTCATCATGTAGGTCATTTACCTCCTAAGATTAAAACAATTTGGGAGATGATTTAATCCTCTATCTAGAAATCTGTCAGATGTGTACTCAGAGTTCAACAGCATCTGATACTGTTAACTGAAACAAAATCCTTCTTGATTAGGAGGAAATTGGATCACAAGGAAAGCAAACTATTATAAATAAAGATTTAAATCTGAGCCTGAAATTGCCGGCATACTTTCTTGGAATGTAGATACACTGCAGACTGTTTGGATTCTCTTAGATTCCCTTCATCCCACATGGAATGCCTTGGGAAGGAAGGGGGTTCTTTAGAGATGCCCATGATTTCCAACTCTCCAAGGAATTTTTCTGCTTCCCTGTGCACACCTGCTCCATATTCAATTCTGACAGAGGGAAATGAATTGGAGACAGCAAAATGTTATCAGTGTTTCAATATTAACAGGCATTGCAGTCCACTGCCTGGGGCTTGGGCCTGTCAGCAGATGGTCTTGGCAAAAAACTGAGGCAGCTCCTAACAAACTGCTCGTTCCTTCTGAGAGTTCACTTCCATGGCAACTGTGGTTCTTCATTCCTACTTCTCCAGAAGAGTGTAAAATTTTTTCCTCCTCATGCCTACTTTGGGCGTTCCTTCCCTAAAACAAGCTCTATATACCTCCTACTGCACATTTTATTAATATTTTACTTAATTTTTTTAGATTTTATTCATTTGAGAGAGAGAGCACACATGAGATAGAGAGAGCGAGAGCGTGCCTGGGGGGGAGGGGCAAAGGGAGAGGGATGCTCTTATCCCAGGACCCTGGGATCATGACCTGAACTGAAGGCAGACGCTTAACTGACTGAGCAACCAGGCACTGCCCCCCTCCACACTGTACATTTTAAAAGGAATGTTCTATCTTCTTTCTTAATCTAGGTCTGGATTCTTAGGAGTTCAGTGTTCTTCTATTTTAATAGAAGGTGCAAAAAAAAAAAAAGAAAATGGAGTCTCAAAGACAAAGATATAGTGAAATAAGTAGTTTACAATGTGAGTTTCTTATGAAAACATGAGATTAGAAGCTATAGGTGAAGGTGCAGAGCTGATTAATGAAGTAATTATCACCTAAGAAATTTGTCATAAGTGTGAAAGTGTTTTTTGAAAAAATATTAGTTTTGGGGTGCCTGGGTGGCTCAGTCGGTTAAGCTTCTGCCTTTGGCTCAGGTCGTGATCCCCGGGTCCTGGGATGGAGCCCCACATCGAGTTCCTNCCACACTGTACATTTTAAAAGGAATGTTCTATCTTCTTTCTTAATCTAGGTCTGGATTCTTAGGAGTTCAGTGTTCTTCTATTTTAATAGAAGGTGCAAAAAAAAAAAAAGAAAATGGAGTCTCAAAGACAAAGATATAGTGAAATAAGTAGTTTACAATGTGAGTTTCTTATGAAAACATGAGATTAGAAGCTATAGGTGAAGGTGCAGAGCTGATTAATGAAGTAATTATCACCTAAGAAATTTGTCATAAGTGTGAAAGTGTTTTTTGAAAAAATATTAGTTTTGGGGTGCCTGGGTGGCTCAGTCGGTTAAGCTTCTGCCTTTGGCTCAGGTCGTGATCCCCGGGTCCTGGGATGGAGCCCCACATCGAGTTCTTTATTTAGTGGGGAGCCTGTTCTCCCTCTCCCTCTGCCTGCCACTCCCCCTGCTTGTGCTCTCTCTCTCTCTCTGTCAAATAAATAGACAAAATCTTTTTTAAAAAATATTAGTTTTTACTTGATTGATATGGGCAGTACTAGGAAGGGGAGGAGGTTGTATCTATAGACTGCTTTGCATAATGCACTGCGGAGTCACGTGGGGCCAACACTCATCATCATCAGCTACATACTCCTACTAAAAAGACTTCAGAAACCTACATTTTCTCAAAGCTCATCTGAAAAATAATTCCATTGATGCTTTCTACATAAACTAAAAATTCCTTTACTAGTTCAGTTTTACAAAGTGGGAATAAAAAGACTTTAATAAAGAACAAAAAGAGCTTCTGACTTCAATTGAATTTACTCAGTGCTCATGAAATGTGTATAATGGGCTAAACATGATGGTAGGCAATGTGAGAGAGGGTAGAAAGCTGAGCAAAACAGAACCCACTTTCAAGGTTTTCCCAATCTAGCCAGAAGAAGACACACATAACAGTCTTAATAGTTTGGGGAGAGCTACATTAGAAATAGAACTAAAGCTTTATGGGATCATTGAGCAAAGGGTGACTGATTTTATTGGAGGGACCTCACAAAAATGCTGATCCCTTATTTGGTTTTTTAAAGATAAAGAGAACCTTAGCAGATGGAGAAAAGATACTCTGCTCTGAAGAAACAAAATTACAGAGGCATGAACATATGTGGTACACTTGGAGACCCTCTAAAAGCCTGGAGTGGAGATCACAAACTCAAATACCTGCGGGTCATGCAGGTCACTCAAATGTGTGAGGTGAGCTGGGTTGGGGGTACAACATGGGGTGGTGAGGACGATGGGCAACTGGTGAAATAATGTTTCAAGAGATGTAAGAAATGTGGAGTTTTGCAAAAACTCTCCCAATTCTTTAAATGGTGACAGTTAATACACACACACACACACACTCACAACAGTAGTACTGGGTGAACCAACATGACAGAGCATGTCTTTGGATGACATTGTTTGTGGGCCCCAGTTTATAAATTTTGGAGAAGAACATGCAGTGTCTATGGGGTAAGGACAAGAGGCTAGGGAGCAGCAGGACAGACCTCTGAAGAATTCAGTTGATGCTACACTGTGAACAACACCTTGCTCGGGGAATCAGTGTTTTATCATATGGGGCTCATTGTATCACTGACTCATTTTAAGCCCCATGCAATCTCAAATTGGCATTACCAAATGATCAAATCTAGAACCAGTAAAGTGGGGTTTGGATTGAAAAAGATAAAACTAGGGTAGGGAGACTGTTTACAGGGGTTACTAAAATAATCTTAGGAAGAATCAAATGAGGATCTGAAAGATTTGAGAGCCACTGAGGAGGAACATCAAAAGGACAGAGGGACCAACTACTTGTGTGGGTAATGGGTGTCGAGGATGATCTGGAGATTTCAATTTAAATGATGGGTGTGAGGAAGTGACATTAGCTGGGAAGGAACAGGAAAAGAGGAGGATTTGTAGTAAGAAGGAAGAGCTTCCATCTTGAAGTGAGGAAGCTCTGGGGCATGCCTCTGGAGATGTCGAGTGGTGAGTAACCAGGAACACGGACTCTGGGGCCAAGCAGAAGCCAGTGGAAATCTGGGCGCTGCTGGTTGGCAGGGTGACCTAGGCTATGTAATTTAATTTCTCTATGATTCAGTTTCTCCAACTGTAAGATGAATATTATCAGAGCATCTACCTCATAGGGTCAGGGTGAGGATTAAATGAGTTAACACATGTGAAGCACTTAACACCATGCCTGGCACGTGTAAGTGCTTGATACATGGCTATTGTTATTCATACCTTGATGCTGAGTCACAGGGTTAGGAAATTAAAGCTCCTTAAATCATTCTGTTTGATGAAGGATAAGATTAATACCACACGCATGGCAGAGGTGAATCTTCAGATGGGAGGGTCAAGTGGGGTCATTTGTTAGGTACTGGAGGCCACAAGGGAAAGCTTATTTATAGTGTTTTATTTTAAGGTAATTTATAGTGAGGCTTTTAAGGCAATGTCTAAAAGGTTTCCTTCAGCATGACGAGGGTCAGATGAGGTCTCAGTTATTTGGTAGTGATAACTCTGTTGAGTGCAGACTCCTTCCTGAAATCTGGAATATAGAGCTCAGTGGTTTACAATCACTGAGATTCATATTAGAATCTTAAATCACATTGGGATCACCAATGGGGCTTTAAAAACTACAGATGGTAAAGTGCTGTATCTAAAGACAGGTCTTGGGTGGAGTCCTGGCACTGGCTTCATCTAACATACCATCAAGGTTGAGAATCATGGTTCTAGATTCTAGTGTGCTGTGGGTCCAGCAGAGACTCAACATGTAGGTGTTAAGAGTGTAATGACCAGTTGCCCAGTTATTGGGTTCAGGCAGATTGGTTTTGCATTCTAGATCTTCTTTCAGAATCTCTGTACCCTTGCAGAGTTAGTTAATTTCTCTGAGACTCAATTTCCTTATCTGAAAACGGCAGTGATTATTTCCCCTGTGTTGTTACTGTGTTTATATAAGATGAGGTCTATAAGGCAGTTAGCCTATGGCCCAGTACACTAAGAGCACCACATGGAAGCTATTTGTATTGTTATTTACACTGTTATTGAGGATTATGATGCCATCTTCTAAATAAATAACTAGATTCATAGACTACATTTAAAACCTCAATATGAATAATGAAGTATAAACTTTTACATTGTAGACAATAACAATTTTCATATATTCCCAGAGACTAAAGAAAATTTCAGAGAACAAATGTCACAAAACCCATTACCAAACTATAGTCACATTAACTTAATTCAGAAAACAAACACATAAATGCATATTATATCTATTTAAATCTGAACAATGTTGGTATTTATTCTACCTTAAAAGTACAATCTCTTGGTCCCATATCCACCCCATTCCTCCATTCCCCTTAACTGTAAAACTCTTTGGAAGAATTGTGTATATTGCCTTTCTCCAACTGTGTCTCCTGTTTTCTCTTGAACCTAATCCAAACAGGTCTTAACCTTCACAATTTATTAAAATTACCCTTGTTCTGTCATCAAGAACTTCCATATTGTGCAATCTAATAATTATTGATTCTAAATAAACTTGTCCTGTCTTAACATTTGACACATAAGAATAGTCACTCCTCCTTCAGATGTTTTCTTCACTTGCTGCCTGGAACAAAACTCTCTAGGTTTTCCTCCTATATCACTGGCTGCTCCCTTTTAATCCCCTTTGCTGGTACTTGCTCTCCTCCCCAGCTTCTTAAAGTTAGACTATACAAAACTGGGCCCTCTTCTCTGCTCAATTTATACTCACTTCCTTGGGGATCTTAAGGTTCTGAATGCCATCTCTATGATGACAATTCCCAAACATCTACGTCCAGCCTGACCCATCCCTTGTAGCCCAGGCATGTTTACTCAGCAACCTGGTAGTCATGTCTACTGGATGTCTGCCTAGTGGTTAGCTCAATTCTAATGTGTACAAAACTGAATAAGTATTTCCAACTTGAGCTTTTCATAGTATTCGTCTTTTCTGCTCAAAATTAACTTGTTCTACCAGTTGCTCAAGGCAAGAAGCCTGAAGTAATCTTTGACTCCTTTTCTTTTCTCATATCCTACATCCAGTCCACTAGTATATCCTTTTGGATATACCTTGAAAATTATCCAGAATTTGGCCACTTCTCATCATCTTTATTGTTCAAGGCTAGAGAGGTAAATAGGCAGGGCCAGATTGTGGAGGCAATTTAAAACCCTGATAAGAAATGTAGGTTTTATCCTAATATTATAAAGTTTTGACCTGCAGAATGGCATGATTAAACTTTTTAACAAATCCACTTTGTTGGTGGTATGAAGGGTAGATTTCAAGGATGGTGTGTGAGCAAGAGTAGATGCTTGAGAATTTCTTTTTCTTTTATCCAAAGAAGTTCCCTACCACAAGAGCAGGGTGTTAGGGGTGGGGTGGGAGAATGGGTCTGTGGCCTTTTCCCCACACCAGTTTAGGCTCTTCTAACTCAGAAATTTCAGTTAGTCTTGCTAATTCCAAATTAGGCAGACCGGGATTGTTTCCACCATTGGAAGGGAGAGGGGAGAGGTTACCCCACCTGCCCAATCTGGTTACTATGGTGACTGTACCAAATTCCAGCCAATGGGTAACTGCTCCCACTTTCTCTTCCACCAACTGTCTCACCTCCCCCTTCCCTGGGAACCTGATTCACAAATCTGAGCTGAGGATTTCTGGCTCAAGGCCAAGTGCAAGGGAGATGGGTAGAGGCCATAGGAGAGTAGTAGTATAGGTAAGAGATGATTGAAACCTACTCCAAGATGGCAGCAGTAAAGCTGGACAAGAAGGCATAAGTGCTTCAGTGAAATGAGGAGGTAGAATTGATATAACTTGGTCGCAGTGAGAAGTTAGGTGTGAAAGAAATGAAGATATTTAGGTAAACGTGGGTTTCCACATAGATGGTTTCATTCACTAAGAATGGAAATACAGGGGGCATAAGCTTGGGGATTGGACAAATACTAAATTAAATTTTGGTCATATTGGAGATATCTACAGGACATCCAGACTTTGATTCAGAAAGCAGGGATTGGAGTTCAGGAGAAAGATCTGGACTCATACAGATTAGGGCATCATTTTGGCTCATGGAGATTAAGTTTTGCCAAGTCACAGAACTAACAAAAGAAATTAGCCATTTATAATAACAATAACAATAACAATCCTGTAACAGGATCAAATTCAGGCCCTCTGACTTAAGAGTCAGCGCTGTTAATGACTATGCTCTAACACAAATTATTTTCCTACTCCTTGCCTTCCACCCCCACCTTGAAGGACAGGACTTCATAATCTTGTGACACCACCTTCTAAACAAGCTTCTTAAGGAAATCTAAATATAGTTTCTTAGTCCTGACTTTCTATGTGATCCTGTAAAACTTTCCTTTCCTTAATAGCCAAGTGTCTTTGTGTGACCTGATGGAGGTGTTAGCTAACTCTACGGTGGTAATAATTTTGCAATAAAAAAATATATCAAACCAATATGTTGTACTTCTTAAGCTTACACAATATGTCACTTATATTTCAATAAAGAGGAAAAAAGTGTGTTTAAAAGGTGTTCTCTGCTCCTTAATCTATGAACTTTTGTTCATATCTCAACTCATTCAACTCACAATTCTTGTTTCTTTCCACAAATCAATTTACTCAAAATCATAGATGAATTCCTCTTTACCAAATCCAAGGGAGAGTTTTGGTTCTCACTTATTTAAACTTTCTATAGAGCATTAATAATCTTATATACATCCCCTTCTGTGTGTGTGTGTATATGTGTGTGTAAATATGTGTATGTGTTGAGGGAAAGAGAGAGAAAGTCATGACAGAAAGAGAAAGTTGGAAAGCCAGAAGGAAATAAGTAATCCTAATTATACCATACACACAAAACTCATCCGTAGACATGCATTTTTCATACAATCTACTCCCAATTCTGAAACTTTGTGCTAGAAATTTCAGAAGAGCTGTTATTTTGAGGAAAAGAAAATTGCTGAGATGGCCTATTGAACATGGCTTTGTATGCCAGGCTCCCCTCTCTCTGGTAGTCATCTAAAACCAACAGGTAAAAGCAAAAAACAATAAAACTCTCAAACTCTATCTTCAGTTAAATAGGACACAGATAATCTGCAGACTCTGACATATGTGAAATGACCACTAAAATAGCTGAGATTGGTCAGAGTCCACCCAGCAGGAAATCAAGATGGATACTTAGAAGGTAGGTTGTAAAAGGATTTTGTGAAAACACATTTTCTGAAAGGAAGGGCTTTACCCTCTATTAAAAAACTGCATGACTTGTTTGCTATAGTGAGTGGGAAAAGCTGGTGTCAGAAATGACAATAAAAATCCTCCTGAACTTCAACTTTGAAAAGCAATGGATTTAAAGAGGCCGAGGTAGTAAGGTTGCATAGAGAACTGCACAGATGTGCCGTATTTGCAGGAAATGGTCCATCTCAGTGGTACCAACAGAGATTTGAACGCTGGGAAGCTACTCTGGTCTCTCCTCCCTCCTCACAGGAGCTTTCTTAAGTGCCTAGTCCAGAAAACTTCAACTCACTGATGTAAAAAGAGTTTTAAATAGGCAGAATATTAACTGAAACACACTGTGGAAAAATACAGTGAACTTATCAACAAAGAAGATTCACCAGAAAAAGTTGTCACAAAACAGATGAAAAATGTGAACATTTAGCCATAAATTTAAAGACAAAGAAACCTCTATGAAAAAGAAGGGAGAGTACAAACAGGTATAAAAATTTATGGGTGAAGTTGAAAGACACTGATCAATGACAAAAAAAGTCTTGAAAAAATGCTAAAGGTAGAAAAATGGTAGTGGAAGACATAAATCTGTTTTTATTTACAAAAACTATGAATGTATAACATGGAAAACAATCAACTAAAAGTATTTTTAAATGAATAAGAATTCAGCCGGATGGTAGGTAGATGATTAGTATGCAGAAATGAACATCATTCCTATATTTAAAAAAATCATTTATAATCATTTATAATGAAAGAAATTAGCCATTCATAATAACAATTAAGATAAAATATATATGAATAAACTTATAAATAAATATGCAAAAACTATATACCATAAAGTACTCCTGAAAGGCACAAAATACAACTGAATAAAGAAAAGATAAAGCCATAATCAGATACGTCATTTGCAGAAACAGCCCAAGTGTCCATGGACTGATGAATGGATAAAGAAGATGTGGTATATAGATACAATGGGATATTACTCAGCCATAAAAAATGAATTGAAATCTTGCCATTTGCAAGGACAAGGATGAAGCTAGAGGGTATTATGCTAAGCGAAATAAGTCACAGAAAGACAAATACCATATGATATCACTCAAATGAGGAATTTAAGAAACAAAACAAATGAACAAAGGGAAAAAGAGAGAGAGGCAAGAAACAGACCATTAACTATAGAGAACAAATTGATGGTTACCAGAAGGGAGGTGGGTAGGGAGATGTGTTAATTAGGTGATGGGGATTAAGAAGCACACTTGCTATGATGAACACAGGTGATATAAGCAAGTGTTGAATCACTATATTGTAATTCAACTAATATTATACTGTATGTTAAGTAACTGGAATTTAAATAAAACTTAATAAAATATGAAAAAACACATAATCTTAGAAGGATTTTACATAATTTGTCTCAATGGTAACTTTAACTCTATTCCAATAATTTAATTTTTTTCTCTCCTTAGAAGGAGACAAGCTGATTATACAGATAATATGAAAATAAAACAATCAAGATTTGGGGTGCCTGGGTGGTGCAGTCAGTTGAGTGTCCAGCTCTTGGTTTCAGCTCAGGTTGTGATCTCAGGGTCGTGAGATCAAGCCCCATGTTGGGCTCCATGCTTGGTGAGTAGTCGGCTTAAGACTCTCTCTCAAAAATACATAAATCTTAAAAAAAGAGAAAACAATAAACAGGAAACACTTAAAAAAAAGAGAGAGAGAGAGAAAGAGACTTCAATTATTAAATGTATATATTGACACAAACTGACAAACAGAACCCACTAGAGCAGGATAGAAAATAAACCCAACTACATATAAGAAATCAATACATGATAGAGGTGTTAGATCAGGAGAGGGGAAATAGACTATTCAAAAGATGGTGATGGAAAAGTAGGGGGGCATCTGGGGAAAAAGTTGAATATATCTTTCACACTGTGCACCAGAATGCATTCTAAATAGATCAAAGAATTAAATATAAAAAATGAAACCATACTAGAAGAAAATGAGAACATTCTTTTATAAATTTGTGGTAAGGATAGTCTTTTGAAGTAGTGCTCAAAATCCAGAGGCTATAAAGAAAAATACCAATTAATGTTACTACATTAGAATATTATACAAGGGAAAAATATAAAGAAAAGGGAAACAACTATAGATGAAGTCAAAAGACAACATGCAGGAAGAAATATTTGCAACTCGTAAAACAGAATAATCTCCCTGGTATATAAAAAGCACATAGAAATCAATGAGTAAAAGGCCAACCTCCCAGTAGAAAATTGGGCAAAAATATGAAGAAAGAGTTAATTAGAAAAGAAATGCAAATGGCTCCTAAAGACCCTTATTCATAAGATACTAATTAAAATTTAAAATTACATGGAATTATCACTTTTCTGCCAATTGCAATGGCCAGAACACTTACAAATAAACATTTTATGTCATACTCTTGTTGGTCATGTGTGGGAAACCAGTGCTCTCCTTCACCGTTGTTGGGAGGTATACGTCAGGAGTGTAGTTGCCAATATTTGTTAAAAATCACTCATTCATATAGCTTTGACCCAGAAATTCCTCTTCAGGGAAATTATCCAAGAGAGTCAAATGATATTTGTACGAAGTTATGCATTATCGCATTTTTCAGAATAGTAAAGGATTATAAACAACCTAAATGTCCATCATAAGGAAACAATTAAATCCATTATTGTATCCACCCAAATGAGGATGTTCTAGTTAGTTGTACAAAAATAAACAGGGAAACTTTTGGTCAAGAAACTTATCTGATAAAAATCTCCAAGATATATTAAATAAAGCAAGATACAGTAGAATATGCTGTCTTTTGTTTTCCAGAAAACGAGAACATAAGTGTATATGTTCAAATTTGCTGCCATATCCACAAAGAAACTCTAGAAGCTTCCAGAAAACTCTAACTACAAACGTGGTAGTAGAAAGGTAATTGTTTGGCCGGCATCCCTTCAAGTCTTTGCTCAAGTCTGGCCTTCTCAAGGCGGTGTGCCTCGACTTCTCAGTGCAGCCGAATGTGGAGGCCATGAAGACAACGGGTTTGTCTGCTTTATTTCTTTTCTTTTTTTTTTTTTTAAATTATATTATGTTAATCACCGCCTGCTTTATTTCTGATGCACCCCAAGCACTGAGAACAGGGCACAGCGTAGGCACTCAACAAATATTTGGTCGGTGAATCGATGGGCGACGGGGGAGGGAGACTTCGCTGGTACCTCTGTGTTTCTTTAATAATAAATTTACTTAAAAAGTAAATTAAAAATAAAAAACAAAAGAATGAATAGTAAGAGGCCTCGAATTTATTTCTGTTTTCTCCGTTTCAGATTTTATAGGAACCAGTGTCCATTTCCATTTGATTCGACAAGGCTGAAAACATTTGGTAGCTGAGCGTCCCCAGGGCCGCAGCCACATCCCCCACATGCTGGCAGATCTCCTGATTCTCCTCCTCCTCAGACGTGCAGGGGGAGCCCTGCGCACGCGCGCACACACACACGAGCACGCTGCGCACACGAGCACGCTATGCTGGCGCGCACATATGGACGCACGCGCACATATGGACGCACGCGCGCACGCACTCTCGACTGCCTTGCCGTGTGGCCCCTTCGCAAGGGCTGAACTTGTCACCGCCTCGCCTGCANAGCGTAGGCACTCAACAAATATTTGGTCGGTGAATCGATGGGCGACGGGGGAGGGAGACTTCGCTGGTACCTTTGTGTTTCTTTAATAATAAATTTACTTAAAAAGTAAATTAAAAATAAAAAACAAAAGAATGAATAGTAAGAGGCCTCGAATTTATTTCTGTTTTCTCCGTTTCAGATTTTATAGGAACCAGTGTCCATTTCCATTTGATTCGACAAGGCTGAAAACATGTGGTAGCTGAACGTCCCCAGGGCCGCAGCCACATCCCCCACATGCTGGCAGGACTCCTGATTCTCCTCCTCCTCAGACGTGCAGGGGGAGCCCTGCGCACGCGCGCACACACACGAGCACGCTGCGCACACGAGCACGCTATGCTGGCGCGCACATATGGACACACGTCCGCACATATGGACGCACGCGCGCACGCACTCTCGACTGCCTTGCCGTGTGGCCCCTTCGCAAGGGCCGAACTTGTCACCGCCTCGCCTGCGCGCTCTCAGAGGGTTTCAGGCTTACAGCCTTTACTGCATCTACATGCCAAACTTCCAGCGCTTTCTGTGGTTCGTCCAATGAAGATTCATTAAGCTGCACATGGATATCACGAGTTCAGAGACAAGTGAGGGGTATCTGTACCCTCTCAGGAGCTAATCCTGTTAGCACACGGGACTCCACAACTTGCTGATCCAAGGTTTCCTTTTCTTAGTCTGTACTGTTTTGCTAGGGCTGCCGTAACAAATCGCCACAAATTTGGCGGGGAGAGGTTCTTTCTTGCCGCTTCCAGCTTCCGGAGTCTCCAGGCTTCCTGGGCTTGGGGCAACGCTGCTCCAGTCTCTGCCTTTATATGCCTCTGTCTTTATATGGCCATCTCCTTCGTGTCTGTGTCTTTTCCTCCTCTGTCACATTCTCCTCTGCCCTTTTCTTATGTAAGGACACTTTCATTGGGGTTAGTTAGGGCCCTCCCAGATAATCCAGGAGGATCTTGAGATCCTCAAATTGATTACATCTGCAAAGACTCTTTTAAAAATGACGTCATATTCACACATTCCAGGAGTTAGGATGTGGATCACCCAGTGGTGGGCGGCCAGCATTCAATCCACTACAGTCTTCAGGCATGGTATTCTATTACTTTCCTTGAGTATCCTATTACACTTTTCATATTCTCTGCGTTAGTAGGCTGACTTTGGTTCAAGTTCAGTCCAGCCACTAGCTCGCTGTGTGACCTTGGGTGTGTTACTTAACTACTCTCTGCCTGAGTTGGGAAGTGTAAATATGCATTTGACAAGTTTGTTGTGAAGATTAAATGGGGCCTGGAATGTAAAGCTATTAGCACAGCTCAAAAGATGTGGGATGAGATGATCTCACTGTGGTCAGCATCTGTGATAAGATTTCAGCTTTTCAATGTGTGTTTTTACAAGGAAGCATTTATCTTGGTCCTTCTGCCTTCATTTTCCCCGTGCCAAGGTAAGCGTTGGTGGCATGCTCCAATCCTGGAGCACTGGCTTTGCTTTGGAAGCCTTGCAGCTAACTAGTAGACAATTGGTAATTCGCTATTTTAAGTTTTAGGATACTGGCAGGATGGCTGAGTTACATTAATTTCAAGGCCCTCTGACAGACTTTTTTTTTTTTGTAAGAGTTTGGCACTTACTCAAAGAATCAAAAGAAGCCGTGTGGGGAGCTATCTTGTTTAACATCTTCCAGTCATTTAACACCACTTGTACCCCACAGGGAGAAAGGAGAGGGTGCCTAAGAGCTAAATTTAAGTTGTAAGAATCTAAGGAGCATTTTTAAAAAGAAGGTAGATAACAGTTTCCTGTCTGGGAGAGATTAGTAGAAGAGAAAGTTTTGTTCTGGCTTTCTTTACTTTACTCGTATCTTCAAGAGAAAGACTCCACCCCAGCAAAGTCCAGGGAGAGTTATTTGTAGTTAAGTAGATGTTTTAAATCCTGTCTTCTTTAAAGTAAATATTCTCTTCAAAAGCGAGGAATATTTAAAACCTGTACTTCCCTTCCTTTTTCTTAAAAGGAAAAGGTTTCTTTGATGAAACACTTCAGTCAGATGAGAATGTCTATGGAGATCCAATTTATAAAACAAAAAGAATCTTCTCTTAGAGGATGTGATGGTCAAGAATCTACAGTAATATTTGTTCAATACTCCTTGGCAGGCAAAACATGGAACCCTGAGAGCAGGCAAAATCCCCTCCCCAGGGTGTCACCCTTAACCAGGCCACCTGCCCCCTCTGAGGAAGGGGCTGGAGGACATTTGGGCCAGGTGGAGAGTGCCTGAGGCTTTGACTTGAAGGTCAGGTTGCCCTTGTAAAGTTTTGTTCTGTAAATCATATAAATGCAAAAAGAGGCAACGGGATGTCAACCACATTGAATAGCTTAGGGTTCCAAGGATGAATGTGGAACAAAAAAATAAAACTAGACCCGTGGTTGATAACAACCTTAGTGCAGTCTGGGAGATCTGACAAGTGTGGTTAAGAGCAGGGGGCCAGGAGCTCAAACTGCTGCTTCCTACCCCAGCTTTATGGGGTCCTCGTGGTCCCTAGACCAGCCAGTAGCAGCAGCATCACCTGGGAGCTTGGAAGGACAGACTCTCAACCCCCCTCCCAGACCCCCTGAGTTATCATCTGCATTTAACAAGATTGCCAGATGATTTGTATGTGCGTTCAAGTTTGAGAAGCACTGATCTAGNGCACTGATCTGTTGTGGCAGACAGACCCTAGGGTGACCCCCCAATAATTTCCACCTCCTGTTGTTCACACCTTTGTGGGATCCCTTCCCCTTGAGTGCGAGTGGGACTTGTGACTTACTTCGAGCTGGTAGAATACGACAAAGGTGAAGAGATTTTGCAGATATAATTAATGTCTTGCATTAGTTGAGCGTGCCCAGCTGACACCTCCACTGCAGCCTGGCGACTGACCGTGAGCCAAGGAACAAGAAGACGTGCCTGGACTCTTGACCGACAGAAACTGTGAGTTAATGTGTATTACCTCAAGCTGTGGAGTTCGTGCTGCTGTGTTGTACAGCAAGAGGAAACCAGTACCTCTAGGGCAATTTATTTATCTACTCTGTCTTATTTGCCTAAATACAAAGAGGGAATAAAAACAGTATTAACCAGGGGGTTATGGGGCAGATGAATGAATAATATGTGTAGAGTACTTAAAACTGGGCTTGGTGGGGCGCCTGGGTGGCTCAGTCCTTAAGCGTCTGCCTTCTTCGGCTCAGGGCGTGATCCCGAGGTTCTGGGATCGAGCCCCACATCAGGCTCCTCCGCTGGGAGCCTGCTTCTTCCTCTCCTGCACCCCCTGCTTGTGTTTTCCCTCCCCCGCTGGCTGTCTCTCTATGTGTCAAATACATAAATAAAATCTTTTAAAAAAAACCAAAACTGGGCTTGGTAAAACATGGTAAGTGTTAAAAAAGTGTATTATTATAGTATATACCTGATACGGAGAATTACATGCTTATAATTCTGCTTTTTGAAAGTTGCTTTTTACCAGGGCTGAAGCAGGATATACAAAGTGAATGACGGTCAAGGAATTATGTTGTATCTGTGTCTGGGCTTCCAGGACATTCCAAGTGTGTCTGTTGAATTTGCTTCGGTGAAAATGGAGCTCAATGCCTCTACAGTGCCTGTTGCTTCTCGTGTTCCAGTTCCTCACTGAAAAGACTCTAAGCTTCTCCTGGTTACAACTTCAACTGGAAATCTTCCTTTTACAGACAGGTAAGTGGAGCTCTGGAAGACGTTATTTGTCCATGTCATGGAGGAAATGCATGATGTCAACAGAACTGACATCTAGCATCTTGATTCAAGCTCAGATTCTCAAAACCCCAGAGGCTCTTTGCCGTGTGGCACAAGACAGGCTCTGGGAGAGGACGGGCTGTATGGAAAGGACATCTCTCGATACACATTTCAACACTTGCTTCCTTCTTCTGTGTCTGCCCTGCTTCACCTGCCCATCACTAAACTGTTGCTTCCTCTTCGGCAGAAATTTTGTTTGGGGCTTACTGGCAGAATGTTGCTTCTGAGTCCACACCG
>NC_048226.1:73348586-73366564 GCF_002007445.2 Ailuropoda melanoleuca
ATCTGCCTCTGCTCTGTAAAGTTCCCACCTGGAAAGCTGTTTCATGGGGTCTGGTATTTGGAAATCCGAATACCTTAGTGGAGCTGCTGAACCACTCTTGTGGAGGAAAGAAAGAGGGACGGAAAAGAAGGGGTAGCCCTCCGTCTGCCTCCGAGCAGTCTCCGTAGCACTTCTGCTACGGGAATGACTGCAGAGAGGATGCCAGGCTTTGGCTACCGAGCTGCAAATCTGGCTGGTTACGATAAGCCAGCCTCAGACACATAGGGACGAAGAGTTTTCGATCTTCCCTGGAAGCTAAGCAAAGACACTGTCTGAAGTGAGTTAGGTAAACCTCTAGGAGTTGTTTTGCTTTAAGTGAGGGAGGACTAGTAACTGACGTTTGAAATGTCAACAAATGAACTGTCCTTGTCCTTCTGCCACAAGGATGATATGACAAGGTTAGAGCAACAATTCACGTAGCAAAGATCCACTGTAAATTTCCAACGTTATCTAAGGTCTCCAATGTCAAGACTAGTTCTTAGAGGAGACTGAAGACTAAATATTCAGGTATGATTATCTGCCTCCAAGGCTGTTTAGAAATGCTGTTAGGATAGGTTAATCTCAGCCTTTGTGCCATGTAGAGTCAAACTGATTATTCCCCTTTTATCTCCTTAACTCATTTGCATTCCCAAGCCCCATTTTTCAAATGAAACCTTCTTCTAGTTCCTCATGGCCAGGCCACATCCATAGGATGCTTATATTGCTGACTGATGACCACTAGTCTTATTTTGCTTCTTTCCAGGGCCATATGTACTCTGATTTAGCATGAAATCGACACCCCCGATACTTTCCCCTCCTTACTCAATGGCTTTCCAGGTCCTGTTACTGAACGCTGTGGGTGAAATTTCCTGCTTTTCGATACAGTGACAGATCCGAAGATCATAGCCTGATTTTTCAGTCACTGGCTGGACAATAGGATCTCATTTCTCCCTCTTGTTATACTTTCCCTCTGGGCTTGCCTTTCAGAAACAACCCAGTTGCATTTTAGACCAAATATGCAAGTGAGTTGCTTGACCTTTCTATTCTGCAGTCTCTCAGGGCAAGTCGAGCTATCAGCGACCTCCTCTCACATTTCATAGCAGCAGGCGGAACACATTCTTACTACTTTTCCAGCTGCCAGTGGTTCTGCTCAGCCGGCAGCTATGTTAGGGTTGGGAAAGGTAGCTTTCTAACGGACCTAATGTTTATCTAACCAAAAGCAACCTCTACGGCTAACCTACAATCATAGGGAGCCTCAGTCAAACATTGTCTGCACACCCAGTGTATCTAAGCATGTCAAGAACTTGTGATTAGAAACTTTGATAGAGTGGAATTAGACTCACTCAAGCCCCTGAATGCCTTTGGGGTTCTCAGCTTATACTTGGGACATTCATGAAATATGGAAGGGAAACAGCAGTGCAGTGGATGTTAGAATTCAAGATATAAGCCAAGATCTGTGTTAAAGGCAAGTTTCTATGGTTAAATTAACATTTTCAGTGCATTTAAGTGAGAGTAGCCTTTTATTTTAAAGTGACTAGGCACAGACTTAAAAGAAATAGGAAAAAAGTGTAAATAAAATCAAACAAAATTTTACTTTCTTTAAGAAAGGATAAACTACAAACCTACTATATTTTAGTCCCAGATAGGGCCAAAAGTATAGAAAATATTTGGGCTGATTTTTTTTTTTTTAACTGTATTTCAGGTTCTCAGTTTTTCTTCCTCAGAGGTCAACTTATTTCTTAATTAAACCAGCTCTCCTTATCCTCAGAATTATCCCAGATAATTCATATATCAATCCAGTATAATCCATCGCTCTCCCACTCCATCTGGTACCTCATCCACTACTCCTGGCCAGCACTGCTCTGTCTATAACTTGCCTCCACACCTGTCCCTCTGCCCCTTTGTTCAATCTCCATTTCACCTGCTACTCTTTGACCTCTCCTCTATGTCTTTCTACTCATAGTTGTTGAAGTAAATGTGTTCCTAGAGAGCAGAAGCCATGTGACATCTGCTATAACAATATTAAGCATCTCTAAGACGTGAGTGTTGGTGGTATCAACAATATCACTGAGTTTGCCTACTTTGAAGGCAAAAACCAAAAGACTTAACTCTTGAAACACTCGTTCTTGGGATGTTCTTTAAGAACACAGCCACCATACCAGGAGCAGCCTAAGCCATGAGTATTGGCCATATGTAAAGACTTTAATCAATAGTGTCAGCTGAGCTCCCAGTCAATAGCCAATTATATGAGTGTTTAGACCACTCTAGCCCCAGCAGCCATATAATTGCACCTACATGAGACACTAAAAGAGAAAGAACATCCCAGATGACCCTGGTCAACCCACAGAACCCTTTTCCAGATGGCAGAAGTATCTCACTTTTGGGTGAAGATCACCTGAAGGTATAGTTTTGTTAAGACTACCCACTGTCCCTTTCAAGTAGATAAGGAGTCTTGTAAGAATCTTAAAAGTAATGTCTTACCTACAGTTGCCAGATAAAGTACAAGACATAACATTGGCAATAGTTACACTACAAATTTATTCATTGTTCATATGAAAATCAAATTTAACTGGTCTTTTATTTTATTTGCTAAACTTGGCAATCAGGCATACCTTGAATCTCTACCCAATAAAGAAAGGTCTGCTCTCAGACTTCTTATATTCCCTATCCATACTTCATTCCTTGGCTCTTTATTAGATCGATATGGGAAGTAGATTCCCTAGATCAGACAATTCCACTAATTAAAATGCTGTAAATCTTTCCCTAAGATCCTCTGAGCAAATATTCATTCCCAACACTCCCAGAATTTTATAGAATATGTAACTCAATGCCACAAAACAAATCCAAAAGCAAACTAGAACTTGGACTTTTGAAAAATAAAGTGCATATTAAAACATGATTGAATAAGACAAAGCATTACTTGTTTTGATTTATCTCTGAAAAATACCTGAAGGAAAAAGAAACCAAAGACTTTGGATGGTTTTCAGCAACAAGTAAAACCTTCAAGTTCATGGAAAAATAACACCAATAGCATTTAATCTTTAGATATTGTTTCATAGTTTACAAAAGACTTTCAGATTATGTAATTTGAATTTCACAAGAAACATGAAGTGAAAAAGTGATAGATCATTTTTGAATCCTATGGATCTTACCACTGCCACTGAAACTGTTGTACCTTACTTACTGCAGAGGTCCTTAAATTATCACATGGAATCTATGTACTCTTATTTTAGATAAATTCTAACAAGCTATTTGTTACCCCTTCCAGCACAGGTCAGAAACTGCAATGAGGAAGATATGCTTATAGCACAAAGAAGCTAGTTGACCATCTGGCAGTGGAGGAGGACACAGCAGACACAATTTCAACTCTACGTGCGTTTGAAGATATCTAATATATTGGCTAAAGATCCATATAGACCCCAGTAAGTTATCAGACCTGAGACTGCCAATTTTTGACATGCTAATTAAGTTGATATTTTTATCTATGGCCCTGGTATGTATGTTAAGCTCCTAAATAAAATAATGCACTTTAGAAAAATGTGTCAAAGTAACACATTATTTAAACAAGTAGCTGGAAAAATCTCCTGCATCAACTACCTTTTTCTATGACAATAATAAATAAGATAGAATTATGTTGGGACGCTCAAAGGCAATTGCATGTATAAAGCAATGAGAGTCATTCATTTCTATCCTCATTCTAAAGTATGGATCTTTCTGCAAATTATATTGTTGATATCAATAATATCCTTGGCAATTCCTACATTATATGCTAGTATCAGTTAGATATCTGAGAAAAAAAATCCAAAATAAACCCAAACAACATAAATTAAACAACCAGAACATTTTTCAGTGGGTTAGAGGTTCTCCTCCTGTAGAGATGGGCTCCCATAAGGCTCTTTCTTCAGAGGTCTTAGAGCAGCTCTCATACCTATATCTGTTTTCACACATACGATAGATGACACTTAAAAAAAATCTGGATGTAAATTTAAGCCAAGTTTACCATAACAGCGTCAGAGTCAATATGGATGTGAATATAGTACTTACTCTCTCTGCATTTTCCCTTGCTTTCTTCCTTATTCAAAATTAATCTATCAACAAAATGAGAAAATAAATTATTAGGATTTATGAGATTCTAATACACTTTACCACCATAATGTGATTGCTGGTGTTGTCCTGTAAGAGTATGAAACATAAAATAGGTTTGTCTGTTAGGTGCAGTGGACAAATGCTTTTGCTCACATTCACATTGTTGTATGGAGTTGACTACTCTTGGTTTTGTCCCCTTAGCTTTCAGTTTTCTTTCTAGAACCAGCATCTCATTTTATCTTTCAATAATCACCTTGTCCTCTGCCCATGTAATTGAGTGGGACCCACTACCCACCTATTCATCCTCTCCAGGGGAGTGATTGATCTAACAAGTCACCATATTTTATCCTCCCTGGAGGCAGAAATGGACAAGTGACCCCAGTGATACAGTGAGGCTCAATCCCAGAGTTCTTCTAGAATACTGGGAAGGAAAGGTTTGATTTCTTTTGGTGTTGCTAAGTGATAAGGTAAGCTGTTTTGTTACTTCATGGGGAGAGCCTATATGGGAATGAAATCAATGTCAAGGAAAGCAAAGAAAGAAGGTTGAGAGAATAAAAGTCCACATGACCCTGTTTCAACATCCTGGTCAAGCCATATCTGAAGATGTTACTCTTCTAAGACCCTTCAGTTACTTTAATAAATTCCTTTTCTTGTTTAGGCCACCTTAAACTGGAATTTTATCATGTAAAATTAACCAAAATTCAGAATAAAACAAAATACAAGCTAGCAAGAGTGGTATAAAAAAACCCCCATGATTCTGTTTTAAGAAAAAATGCATAAACTTCAGTTCCTTAGTTGACATTATATATTACTCATCTGTGCCACTTACCTCATTAGCACTGTCAGATATTTGGGAGGGAGGGCATGAATATAGGCCATGATTTTCCTTTCTACGTGTCTAATTAAATGAAGGCTTTCTACGTCTAAGAATGTCTTATGGCCTAGCATCATAAAGAAGCAATTGGTCACTACTATTCATGAGAAATCCCAGCACAAAGTACAACAAAACCCTAAACCTAACAGATAGTATCTGCTTGAAATACACAATATGATACAGCCAAAGCAAAGAGTTCTTGAATTGAGTTTAGTGTAGCCTACCCATGTAAGTGTCAAAAACCAGAAAACAGTATGCCTTATTTCACCTTTAAATGCTTCTAATCAGCTAGCTCAAAAGTTATATCATGGAGAAGATGCCTTTTAATTAGTGACTCTGCTAGCCAAGCACTATGGTAAGTCTTTGAATAGAGCATATTACTTGCTACAAGATTGTTTTTCCAGTGGGGTTAGGGAGATAAATATTTATACCTCTCAAAGGGGAAGATTGTGTTCACTTTTCTGCCAAATTCTGTCCTTCAGAGTTAGCAAGGACATTGTAACTGGATCTACTTAAATATTATACAATAAATCTTAGGGATCAATATGAGGCTAGCAACACAGAGCTAATGAGCTTGAGCTTGCTGGGGAAAGATTGGCCTTTCCTCTTATTCCTAAAATAGACCCTGTCTGAAAAGAGTTCCTTCTTTCTCACCTCTTTCTCAAGTCATGTGTGGCCATCTTGCCCACATACCTGCAGGTCTAGATTTACTTCCTTCCTGGACAGGAAATGAATAGTTTTTCTGGCAAATTAACAAGTCAGCTTTGCTTTAGATTGGGCTCTTTTCTGAATTCTAATCAGAAGTTAATTCTGATTATCACAGGCATCCTTTGTGGGGCTCTTTTGTTAGTCTCTGGCTTTCAACCCACCAAAACCAATTGTGCGTGTGTGTGAAAAACAAGTGACTACTTTCAAATATAAGAGTGGTTTTTTGCCATATTCCAGATTGGAGTCCTGATAAGCCTCTGAAAGGAAAGGAATTTCACAACACTAGAGGTTAATTATAGTGAGGGATAAAGGACGTAATTGGATGACTTTCTTGGTGGATCGACAAAAGAGTATGCGTTTACTTGGTCAATGCCAGAGAGAACACAGTTTCTGGTATATTTTATAGTCTCCATTGTATTTAATAAAATGGGCTTGTGTGATAGCAAGGGACATGGATTCTGTAGTCAGATCAGTTTTAAAAATCCAAACTTAGCGACTTACTAGTTATATGACTTTAGGTGACTTTCTGAACCTCTCTGTGCCTTGGTTTCCTTATTTGCAAAATGGAAAGATAGTAAGAGTGCTGAAAAGTTTATATTCAGTAATGTTGGTGACATGTTTAGCACCCACGGGGCAACCATGGGTTGCCTAACCATGTTAGGCTCTAATCCTACCTGAAAGTGGCCAGGGTACTTGCTCAAGTGGTCAATACCTGTCTTCTGATTCAGTTCCTCGTGGCAGATGAAGTATGATATGGAAACCTTGGCAGTTTTTACTGAACTGAGAATTTGGATTGTGATAGACATCTAAATTCTAAGTTAGAATGGAATGACCAGCTCACTGTATTCTCTCCCTGTCTCTTACATTTTGTGGGTGAGCCCCACATGAGGGTTAGGATCCACTTCCTGAATCTTGCCACATCTCTACACCATTGATTGAGAACTGAGTATTTCCAATCCTTTTGATAATAAACTGATGTCTGTTTTTTTGCGCCAAACCCGCCAACAGTAGAATAGAAAAGAATGGTTCTGAGAGGTTTCATATTATCTCTCATTTACACAGAAACTAATTTGGGAGAACTGGAGGTTACTTGGAATTCTGTTTCTGCCCTCTAGCAGTACTGGACTCAAAACTTTTCAGAAAATGAATAAATGTTTTGTTGTTGTTGTTGTTAAATCTTGATTATCTGGTAAATCTAATAGTATCGTTGCCAAGAAAGAATATATATTAAAATTGTTCTATTGATTTTTCCTTCTTTGTATGTGATCTAATTTTAATTTTCCAAGCCTAAATTTTCCCATACCTATAATCCATAGTAGAAGGTCTTCCAGAAGCTATTTTTGGTTTGCTTGATTCCACATGTGTTGTGGAAACTTTGTTCTGCCTTTATTCACCTAGTGAAATGCCATTTATTAATAGTTTTTTAAAGGATTTCAGTTATCTTAAAACTTTCTGGTAGTTTGCATATTTACTAGATATACTCTTTAAAACTGTGTAGTAGAGAAAATGTGAAACACAGACAAAAGTAGAGATTACAGTATCGTAAGTCTTACCTGAGTGTCTGTCAGCCAGGCTCAACAAGCGTGAGCTAATGGCTAAGCTTATCTAACCTCATACATCCCTACTGTCCTTCCATTGTCAGATTTTGTTGAGATAAATTACTAGACAGAGTATGATTTTATTAATATTTCAGGTTGGCCTTTCTTTCTAAAAGATTCTTTTTAATATATCCCTAACACTATGATCACACTTAAACAATAAACCATCACTCCTTAACATCATGATCAGTTAGTTAGGGCTCAAATTCTCCCAAACAAGTTCTACTTTTAGCTGCATAAAACTGCACCTTCTTCCCCAGGCACGTCCAGAGCTAATTGTCATTATCCTTGATCACCGCTGGATGGCCACCCTGTGCCCACCAAGATTCTTTGGCAACCAAGTTGATCCCTTTTACCCAGAACTGGAGGTATTCCCTGGGGGCATGTGTGCCAGGGCCCAGAAGAGCTGCCTGCTCTGAGAAACGGGAGGGGCGGGCCGTGAAAAGCCACTAGCATCCATGGGACTCTGAACTCCGTGGTAGTGGCTTAAGTGGGAATCCGAGAAAGCTTTCTCTTCATCCATCAGCAGGCTGCATGACGCAGAGGTGTGGTGATGGGGGAGACCGCACTGTTTACAGCTGCACCCACACAGTCTCCCCACCCTCCCACATCATGCAACCTGGGTAGAGGGTGGAGGAGAGAGGCTGGAATTGGTATCTGTCATTCCAGAATATCATTTCCAATCAATCCCAAGGGGGAAAGCGAGCATAAAGCAGTATGGAAGGGACAGGCCATCTCACTAACATTCCCCTCTCCAAACTCTCTCTCCAGGTGATGCTGTTTCCTGAGAACAAGCTGACAGATGGGCAGGTCCCGCTGAAGTTCCTGCTCAAGACTGCATTTGGGAGCATCCCAGCAGGGTGACACTGGAGTCAGGAGGTGGTGGCCCTGGACACTGGTGTGCATGATACCTCAGCAATAGACCCTCTCTGGGACTGGGCAGCAGCTTCCAAGCAACCTTTGGTGGGGACTACAGAGAGACGGGACAGACAGTCTCTGGCTCTGCTGTCAGGGTCACTGTAGGCTGTGTGGCTGGAACAGATCAGCACCTGGGCTGTCTGGGCAGGGACAGTCTTTGCTTGAGGAGATGTACGCTGGTACTGGGGTGGATTGTTTTATAGCCCTTGGGGCGGTGCTTTCCTTATTCCCAGTATGACTGACTTAATATGGTCACACCACACAATCACCAAGAAGAAAAAGGACTTGAACCCCTGTCTGCAGCCTGAGTGTTCAGGACTCGCCACCTCTCTATATCCCAACCAGGGGCAGCTTCTGCCACTTCCTCAAAAGCAGATAGCTCTGCTGACTTCTGGTCTTCAGGCTTCCTCCTCTGTTTGCAACACTCATTTTTTTCCTTGTCCTGTCCCCACTCCTTCCTCAGGTCTCAGCTTAAAGGCCCCTGGCTCTGGAAAGCCCCCTTTCCCCTCCACAGGTGAGAGGCTGCCACCATATGCGCCTGTAGTGTTTGCTCATTTCCTATCTCCTCTGTTTGACTGTCACCACCTTAAAAGGCAGGGACCACCCTTATTTTGCTCATCCCTTTATTCTCAGTGCCTGCTACAGTGCCTGACACAAGCAGGTTCTTAATACATATTTATCGAATGACTGATTTCAGTTTATAACATACTTATGGAACAGGTTTGAGCCAAAATTTTGAGCTGGCTCACAAACATTAATAAAGGACCTGACTTATTAGGAATGAGACCTTAATTGGGTTATAAAAACTTTTGCTGCTGGGAAGGGGAGTAAGGAGCAGAAGAATGGACCATGGGCCATTCCTCATACCATGCTACCCTGTGCTGTTGACAGAGCCTGTGCTCCGTCATGACCAGTGGCCCTGACACAGAACACAGGACAAGCCTCCTATCACCCTTCTCTGCTCTGGGAGACTGTGTCAGGTCGCTCTGGGGCTGGGAGAGTCATTTGATATCTTAGAACCCAGGACCTGGGAGCCTCAGCTGACAGCCACCTCCAGATGCTGGAGTGTAGACCTTGACAGTGTGAAGAGGCTGGCAGTCTAGCCTCTCATTGAGGTCAGGGCTCCTGCATACACGGCTGTAAAGTGATGATGCCACAGCCCCTGCCAGAGCTGAGAAACGATGGAACTTAGCCTACGGTTAAACAAGTCTCATTGTACAGCAACAACAAAAGGTTTTTTTGTATTTTGTTCTGAAACCTGATTGTCTGAAACTTCCATCCAAGGGTTCTCATTCTGGAGAAACATCTAGGGACTTAATCTCCCTCCAGTCTATCAGACCTTGAACTATTTGAAGAGACCTGTAAGCTGTGACCATAGTGCCTCTATCTGTGATGTAATTGAGAGACCACCTTGAATTAATCTAAAGGGAGAATGAGAATTGTTAATTATTCTGAAGGAGAAATGGGGTTGTCTTTCTCTAATTGTGTCGTGATTATTAATTACAGGGAGTGTATTTATAAAAACCATCTAAAATAGAACTCTGCTGAGAATAACTCATTCATCACTTTTAACTTACTTTCCCATTCCCAAATACTGCTTCCACAGACTATTACTATGTGTGGCAACTGGACATTATAAATGTACTCTAAAGAAAATCCCGGTTTTAAAAGTCTCTGTCCTCCAAAGAGACCCAGCAGACTTTATTGATGGTCAGAAAGAAATGTCACCCAAATTTTTAGCTATTTTGCTACAGACTAGAACCTTGGACCATCTGTTTTATTAATGTATTAATTTGGGTTGATATGATCATGATAATGGATTAAGTTTTGCTGTAGGCTGAATTCCTCATTTTCAAATTGTTTTCAGCTGAATTCATGCACTGGCTTATTCATGGGTTATAAACAACTCAGTTGCTTTGTTTAGTTCTTAAATCATTTCCCTATTTTTAGATCATTACCATATTTGAGAAGAATAGGTAACCTTTGATGTCTTGTGCACGCGGTAGCCTGAGGTGCCAGCACGTAGGGCTAAGTAGCTAAATCTCTTGCATGGAACGGAAGTATGGGGCTGGTTGTGTGTGGCATCTCATTAATGGACTTTTTCCCCCTGAGAATGCATCCCATTTAGTAGCTTCAGCCCAGACGAATAGAGCTATGTTGGAAGCCCCTGCCCTTCTTAGTGGGTGACTCTATGGAGACGTCCCCCCCCCCCCCCCACTGGCCTGTACTCTGTAACTCGAAGCCGCCTGCAGTTCATTTGTGTGAGTGTGTGATCTCCTCAGAAGTCTGGCCACATCCTTACAAGTAAAGCCACAGTGCCCAGCTCTTCTTGCGCCCTTCCGAGTCAGCTGGCCAGCAAAAACGACTGACTCATGGGAAGAGACCTCGTATTAAAAGTGAAAGGCCGTACCAATAATTTATCCACGAAAGTCCTCATATGTAAATCACTTTCAAATGAATATTTGTATCCCTGACACTGTGTGTCCCACGTATCGAAACTGTAAAGGCCTGTGAGATAGACCCATATCCTGCCATACTTCTTCACGGAACATTTTCGTATCCTAGAATAGCAAGGTTATCCTTACAAGACAGCTTTTGTCCTCCGAGATCTCACTGGGGTAGAACATTGGTTCTCGACCACGAATGATTTGGTCTCCTGGGGACGTTTGGCAGTATCTGCTTGTCACAGGAAAAGGCTTGCTACTGGCACCTAGTGGGTGGAGGCAAGGATGCTGCTAAAAATCCTGCAGTGAGCAGGGGAGCCCTACCTACCTGAGTATTACCTGGCCCCAATGCCAATAATGCCAAAGTTGAGAACTCTTGGATTAGAATTTATTTCTAATTGATTTAAATTTTCTCTCTACAGACTTCAACTTTATTTACTGTTTTAGATCATTTTCTTCTTCTTTTTTAGATTATTTTCTCGAGTCCAAGAATGGCTAAGTTTAGTACAGAATGCTGCTTATTAACATTCCCTAGGTCATATCCAAGATGAACTGACATTACCGGTGTAACAAGCATAATACACATTACTACTGTGTTCATACAGAAGACTGGGTCTCCGTGTCTTTTTCAGCCTTAATGAGGAAAGACTGAAAAGAAATAAGATATTAGTTTTCTATTGCTGCCATAACATATTACCACAAACTTAATGGCTTAAAAGTACACAAATTTATTATCTTACAGGCTGGAGGTTAGAAGTCTGACATCGGTCTCACTGGGGTAAAATCAAGGTGTTGGCAAAACTGCATTCCTTACCCAGCTCTAGGGGAGGATCCATTTTGTTTGCCTCTTCCAACTTCTGTAGGCTGCCCACATTCCTTTGGTTGTGGCCCCTGTCTTTACAGCAAAATGAGTAATGTTGCCTCTCTCTGACCCCTGTTCTGTAGTCATATCAACCTCAGAATACAGCCAAGAAGGTTTCTCTGTGGTTAAGCATCTTTGCAATTACATTGAGCCCACCCATATACTCAAGGATAATTTGCTCATTTCAAGGTCTTTTACTTAATCACATCTGCAAAGTCCTTTTTGCCATTCAAGGGAATGAACACATTCAAAGATTCCAGGGATTAGGAGTAGACATCCTTGGAAGACACATTCTGCCCATAATGCTAGTTTTGGCAACTTCTATTGGGCTATTGATGTCCTACAAACTGGGGACAAGCTAGAGAATGTGGGCTTTGGGAAACATGCTATCAGTCATAGAATTGTCTTGTAAGCAGCTCGGCCACAACCTTATAGATAGGAATGGGTTTGTATCTGAAGGAAATGGACATTTCAGTTGTCAAGCATTCTGGAAAGAAGTCATTCCTGAGTGAGCTTTAGAACACGGTGAAGGAAATATTTTCTTCTCTCTCTGAAGCCTGAGATCCCTTTGGTCTAGACCTGGAGATATGAGGTGCCTGGAGTGTGAAGGTGGTTGGGTATAGTATAAACCCGTAGCTCTGAGCAAATGGCATGGGATAGAGGACATGATGTGAATCAGTATTGTAAGGGGCCTGTAAGGTCTTGAGGACTGTGCAGTATCTTTAGATTATTCTTAAAATAGTTTTACTATTAGGATTTTAAAAATACTAGCTCATTTCTACAATGTTGTGACAAGTGAAGGGGAAGGGCTTCTGGGATGAAAAGAAGCAGTTTACAGGGTCAAGAATTGGGTGGTGAAAGGAGAATCTGGGTAACACAGAAGATGCTGAGATATTCAGAAACTTATAGAAGAAGAAAACATGCTGGAGACTGAATGTTTGTACCCACAGGATCCGTTATGTTGAAATCCTGACCCCTATAGCCATTCAGATCTTATGATGGGGTTATATCCCAATTAATCCATCACAACTTGAAAATATCATGAATTGAAAATTCATTTAACATAGCTAGCCTAGCAAACATCACAAATTAACCTAGCCAAACTTAGACATGCTCAGAATGCTTACATTAGCCTACAGTTGGGCAAAATCATCTAACACAAGCCTATTTTATAATAAAGTGTTGAATATTTCATATAATTTACTAAAGACTGTATTGAATGTGAAAAACAGAGTGATTGCCTGGGTACGAAATGGTTGTAAGTGTATCGGTTGTTTTTCCTCACGATCACATGGCTGACTGGGAGCTGGGGCTGCCACTGCCCAGCATCTCGAGAGAGGGTCCTGTGGGGTATCGCTAGCCTGGGAAAAGATCCAAGTTCAAAATTCCAGGAACGTGTCTACATTGCTTTCACACCATGGTAAAGTCAAAAAATTATAACTCAAATCATCATAAGTCAAGGACTATCTGTAGTAATAGGAGGTGGGGTCTTTGGGAGGTGATTAGGTAATGAGAGCAGAGTCCTCATGAATGGGATTGGTGACCTTTTAAAAGGGGCCCCGGAGAGCTCCCTCAGCCCCTTCATGGAAAGACAAGGAGAAAAGATGGCAGTCTATGAGCCAGGAGGAGGGCTCTCAACAGATGCTGAATCTGCCAGTGCCTCGATCTTAGACTTCAAGCCTCCAGAATTGTGAGAAATAAATTTCTGTTGTTTATAAACCATTCAAACTGTGGTTTTCTGTTATAGCAGCTAAGACAACCTGGAAAAGTTGCACATCAAAAGGATGAGAGGGTTCCAACCATAAGAGTTTGAATATAGAAGGGAAACGTGACCTCGCCGGGATGAGGCTTGGCATAGTTGGATTGTGTAGCAAAATCTGCTTTATAGTAACCAGTATAAGATTTGAGAGCATTTTGGTATAAATAGGACATTTTTCATTCACATAAAATTCTCTTACATCACAAGATTGAACAATATAATGCTGTGGACATTATATTAAATTTTTCTTTTGTAGTTATTGATTGAGATAAGCCTTGTAGAAGGAACCTTGGAATTTTCATGAGGAGACTGGCTTTTGTGTTTCCCGTTTTTGCTCTGCACATTGTACCTGAATGAGCTTATCCACTCCTGGGTTTATCCACTGTCACCATGTGTGGTTCTGGGTGGGATCCTTTAGCACTGTCCTCACCATGGCAAACCATAGCTCCCACCCTCGAAGACCTGAATAGAGTGTGTATATTTTCCCTTTGGAACCATAGATACCCAGCACCATGCCTTGGAGAAATGATTTTTTTTTTTGCTTGAGAACCATCAAAGTTACTATTCTCACTAACCAGCTAAGACCTTGGTTAACTCACTTTATTGAGCCTCAGTTTCTTCACCCAAAATGAGGGGTATGGAAATTTAAGTCTAGGGTAATTTCTGACTTTAATATTTTATATTTCTTTCAGTGTATAAAGCGTTGCTTCAACCCAGTGATGGTTTTACCTATTCTTTTCTGTTTGAAAAGTGCCTTTTCTACTTTTCAAACTAGTTGTCTTCCAGTAAAGTGTCAGATATTTCAATTGACAGCTAACTAAGCCAGTAGGATGAGTCTTGAGATATGTATGTGTGTGTGTATATGTACATAAACTATATACATACATACATATACATGTGGTTCCTTCCATCCCAGTCAGTTCCTGCTGTGTCTAAACAACATAAAATGCATTAGAAATTAATTTCATCCTTGTGCTTTGTCAGGCAGAATCAAATGAAGCAGTTTCTGGGTGCTACATGAGACAAAGATTTGGGCAAAATGAGGCATGGAGTGAGGCCCTAATCTTTTATCATTCCCTTCTACCTTGCTGCCTCCTTAAGCTTCTTAGATTTGTACATCTGGTTCTAGAGAGTCCATTGCCCTGGTCTGAACCCTTGGATCTCCAACTCTCCCACTTATTCTCCAAGGGAAAAGCTGAGGTTGTGTGCTACAAACTTCCTTAATTGCATTTTCCCCCAGGGACAAGAGCAGCTGCCTTTGCTCCAACCCACGGGTGAGCTCTTTGGAGCTTTGACATGCAGGAGATGACAGAAATATACTGGCTTACAAATGCCAAGGCCCAAGGCCACCACAGGGATGCAGAATTCACCTGCCAGAGCATTTGACACTTGCGTCAGGAAAAAGCAACAGCTGAGAAAAGCCCTGTGAGAAATACTTCGTCACGTCTGTGGGAACGGCTGTCCAGATTGTAAATCAGTAGGATGTCTGTTTTGTCCAGCTAATGCTCCCAAGGGTGGAAGAAATGGGATTTACTCAGCTCATTTAGTCCTTGTGTGGAAATGATAGCATACTAATGATGCGGGAGTGATTTTTCACCATGAGAGCAAAAGGCCTCTGGTGTCTTGTCCTTAGAAGCTTGGCTAAGGATGGGAGACCAGTAGTTTCTAGGTGTGTACTTCTGTGTGCAGTCCCCTCCTCACATGTAATAGTAAAGGTCACAAGCCCTGAGCATGTCCAAAGAGATCAGCTCTTTCAGTCAGACCAATCATGACAATGGTATTCAAATGTCCTTCCCTTAGCTCTGACTCCTTGAAGCTCTTAGAGAACTTTTCCTTTCGTTCCTGATCATGTTCAGGTTCCTTTAGATGCTAACAGTAAGTAAATTACAGATATTGGAGATGAACAAAACCTTTTGGGTTTAAACAGTAATGAACTAAAAGAAAGCAAGAGGGCAGAGCCATTTGCCCAGGACGTAGTTACTCAGAGGTGAATGTGTGTAGCTAAGTGTTATTGAGAGGAAAGTTCTCTGCTCAGGAAGTTAGTACAGCTAACTGGAGACCTGCCTCAGAACGACCCAAATGGACCTGAAATTCTGGATGAACCTGAAGACTCATGGAGCTCCATATAAGTAGTAGTTTAACATTCAAAAACCAGAATCCAGACTCCCAAGAGGGAATCTAGGAAAAACTCAGATATTTCACTTATGCTATTTTGAGAATATTCATAGGGGAATCAAATAGCATTCAGTAATATTTATTAAAATATCCATTTTTCTGTCCAATTATTTAGCTCCAATACCTACCCGTAGTCTCACTTCCCAGTCTGGAATATTCTGTCCTTGGCAATCGTCATGTGTCATCTAAGGCACAAAGGAGAAAGCTGCTTTCTCTTTAGAAGGTGGATTCCACACTAAACTCACTGTAAGACTTCTGATAAGAAATGGGAGGAGTAAATTGGAGTAGGAAGTTTGATTAGTCCATGCAAACTAATGTATTAAGCCAACGTTTCTCAGATTTGTCTAGGAGATACCATGAAACCCCCTGATGTTATGAAACTTTTCAGAACACCAAGAAAAAACAGACTAATCAATTCTGCTATGTGAACTGAGAACATACTTTACATTTATAATGTGAAATCACAATCCTGAGTATACCTGTCAATGAAATAAATGTCACCAAACCCACATGGTTAGTTTCTTCCTAGGTTTCCTCATTTAAGATGTATTACTTTGATTCCCCCTTGTTTTTTCAGACACTAGCACTTGATAGCAGAAGCGCAGAATGGACACCAAAAACATAATACAAATACGTGAAAGACGAACTTGCAGTTGAGAACACAATCATCTTTTAAATTAATTTTTTGTACAAATTGGGAAAGACTGTAAGCATTTTATTTAATGGTACAATATATCTCGTGTCCAACTTAAAACATAGATGAATTGCATGGGCAGATGTTTTCTTTGCTAATCGTTGCACTGGGTTCAGTGGAGGGATACGAAGGAAGCTTCTATCCAAGAGACAGAGACAGAGGAAAGTCTTATTTCTCCAGCTTTATTTTTCTCTTTTCTAGGCTACTTCTCTACAATTTGGCCTATTTTATTATTTTACTTTTTCTAATCCTTTTTATTAAATGGGAACTTTTCAGTCTATATGTTACATATGTAATCTGTAGCTTTTCTTTTTTTCTTTTTTTTTTTAAAGATTTTATTTATTTATTTGACAGAGATAGAGTCAGCCAGCGAGAGAGGGAACACAAGCAGGGGGAGTGGGAGAGGAAGAAGCAGGCTCATAGCGGAGGAGCCTGAGGTGGGGCTCGATCCCACAACACCGGGATCACGCCCTGAGCCGAAGGCAGACGCCCAACCGCTGTGCCACCCAGGCGCCCCCTGTAGCTTTTCTTATCTTTGGTAACACTCTTCTTGGAACTGCTGTTGTATGAATGTGTCCCTCCAACATTCATCCATTGAAATCCAAAACCTCAAGGTGATAGTATTAAAAGGTGGGACCTTGGGAGGTGATGAGGTTGTGAAGGTAGAGTCCTCCTAAATATGATTAATGCCGTTATAGAAGGGATCCCAGAGAGCTCTCTCTCACTTCTACCACCATGTGAAGTTAATGTGCTAGAAGGTGTCCTCTACGAATCAGGAAGCTGGTCCTTACTGGACACCAAATTTGCCAGGGCTTTCCTCTTGGACTTCCCAGCCTCCAGAACTGTGAAGAATAAATTTCTGTTGTTTATAAGCCCCCTAAGGTATGATGTGTTGTTGTAGAAGGCTCTCTTCACTTCCAGGACATTAGTTCTTACAGATTCTCATCTTACATTTCTGTTTGTGTCCTGGTGCCTCCTTACCCCGTATCTGTCCATGAGAGCTCAGTTGCTCCAAACCTGGCCACATTTCATGTATTTGACCTGGTCAGTCTCATTCATTTTTATAGTTTCTCTAACATCTCCACAGTGATGACTCAAAAATTTCCATCCAAGTTTAGACTATTCTTTCAACTTTCAGATCTATGTTTCTACTGTCTCTAGTTAGCTTCCTCATATACATTGCAATTATTTGATTAATACAACAAATGCTTGTTGAGTGCTAACAACAGGACAACAAACAGCAGTTTCTTTGTCCTCAAGTTGTTCATGGTTTCTTGTAGGAGGCAGTTTTCTTGACTGCCCTCTCTAGAACGTGAAGTCCTTGGAAATACAAATTGTCTTTTTGTGTGTGTGTCCAGATTCTACCAGGAACTGGCATATTAAGATGCTCAAAATATGTTCACTGAATTAACCCATGAATCGTAGACACTTGAGGTCAAAAGAAATCTTCCAGTCAACCACTATCCCAACTAGATATTTGATTCTCCTCTAAAATATCCCAATAATGGGTCACCCAGTTTCTGCCAGATTGGAGGGTTATTGTTTGTCATTGGTGTTGATAGACTCATGCAAAATGGCTTTCCTAAATTTCTTCTCTCATTATGCGAAAGAAAGAAATACTGAACTAAGAAGAGCCTGGGGAAAATCCTATGATGTGCGAACGGAGGTAGAAAGAAATGAGCATTATGCAATGAGGAAGTCATACAAACAGGTTAGAGAAGGGGACCAAACTATTCACCTCACGTAGCGCTCATTCCATACAGAGGGTCAGTAGCTACAGCTGTTTCGGTTTTGCCAATTTTGCCCTCCAAATTAGACACGTGCCTTCCATTTACTTTAATA
>NC_048226.1:73366664-73472341 GCF_002007445.2 Ailuropoda melanoleuca
CATGGCAAATTTAATCTCTTGAGAATTTGACAAAAATTGCTTTAGTTGACTGTATTAAATAGTCTTGTTTTGTTTTTTCTGTTGGATAACCACATTCAAATTTGTCTCTTTATTCTACATTTGCTTGGTGGTTTTCGCCGGAAATATAAAACCTTGTCTTTTTTAAAGATTTATTTATTTTAGACAGCATACATGCAGGGGGAGGGGTACAGGGAAAGAATCTCAAACAATTCCTGCCGAGCACAGAGTCTGACACAGGGCTCAATCTTAGGACCCAGGAGATCATGACCTGAGCCGAAACCGAGAGTCAGACACTTAGCTGACTGAGCCACGCAGGTGCCCCAAACAAAACCTGGTTCCGTAGGATCAGGCCCTTTTTATTTGCTCTTGGAGCTGCGTCAGAGATTTACAAATGGAGGGGCACCTGGGTGGCTGGGTTGGCTAAGCATCTGACTCTAGATCTCTGCTCAGGTCTTGATCTCGGGTTGTGAGTTCAGGCCCTGCATTGTGCCCCATGCTAGGTGTGGAGCCTACTTTAAAAAAAAAAAAAAAAGTTTACACATGAGAGTTGAATGCTACGACATGAACCCAGTGTGCAAATTTTGTGATCATTGTTTAGGCTCAATCTCCTCTATGAAATGGGCATGGAATTATTTTACCTATGTAATAGGATTGCTGTTAATATCAGATGTGGGTAGAAATTTTGTCTGGTAAGCTAAAAATGGTATAAAAATATGGGTTTTTATTTCCTCAGGGATAATTTTGTTTTTGAGGGAAAGGTGTCACTAATTTTCAAGAATATGGCTAATCTGAGAGTATAGGTGAGGCTCCCACAAGAACCCCTTAACCACTGAAGTAGAAATACATGAAATTCTAGGAGGTGCCCGTCTATTCTAAGCATAGTAAATTTAGGTCTCCTGTGGGAGTGAGGTGTTCATTGTTTTTACTTAATTCTTTGTGGCTGGAGGAAATTCCCTAAAGAGGCAGAACTTTTTCTAAAATTGCAGTAAGACTATGAAGCCAGGTTAATCACATGGGGAATGTGGAAATGCCTGCAAAATTCCCTGAAATTAATCAACAGCTGTGACTCCTAAATCACTGCCCACTTCACACGATGCTCGTGCTGAGCTCAGGTGGGAATGCATCTCACAGTCAAGTTTATTAAAAATAATTTTGCTATTTGCTGCATATCCGACCAGTAGAAACCATTGCTTCTTCCTCCCGAATGTGGTGTTGGTCAACTGAAACATTCCCTATATGAGAATAATCGGAAGCTGATTTATCATGTTAATGATCATTAACTTTTGATACTTTTTGAGTTTCTGTATTCCATATTCCCCTTAGTATTTTTTATGTTCAGCATGTCCAGAATGTTCTCTCCTCATGTAAGTTGAGGCAAGTTATAAAAACAAAACACACACAGAAAACCCCCAAGGAGTTGGTTATATTTTCCAGCTTACACTGACACCTGGTGGCTTCTCAAGCTACGTAGGGAAAGCAAGCTGTTCTTGGTTGTGCTTTGGCTGGACAACTTCCTATCTTGTTACGTATTTGGCTCTCAGAGAACCTTTGATTTCTCATTCAAACTGCATATCCCTTCCAGAGGCCCTTGCCATGAACATCCAGCTTCTGCACTGCATTTCCAGTGATGGAAATTCACCCTTTGCTAAGGATTTTCATGATTAGAATTTGAATTTTTGCTGAGGTTAAATTTACTTCCTCTTTATAGGGCTATTAGCCTTTTATCTTCCCACATCCCTTCTAGTAAAGGGAATCTAACTCTTGTTATTTGGGAGAAGAGTGGAGACCAGATGACTATAAGATGTGTTGGACGTTCTAAATTGTGTTGGAGCTGCCTGCCTAACTGCAAATTTTGTGTGTATTTAGGGAAAAGAGAAATAAATTCATGGTACACATTTTCCTTTGCCAATGTGGTCATAAAGAAACTGCCTTGGAAGGTGAAATCGAGCCATTGTAGGAGTGGCCTACTTTAGGCCTGTTGGCATTCTCAAGTACCAGTTAGTCACTCGTCTTCTTCTCTAAGTGCTAATAGATCCAAAACTTGTTTGGGGAAAACAAACTATTAGTTTTTAAATCAAGAACTAATAATTCTCATAGCTCAGCTCTCCCTGGTTGGAAATTAAGGCAAAATTCCTACTACCTCCCTGTAAATCCAGACCTTGCACTGGCCTTGGAGAGTACTGAGTGTGCAGGACAGACTGTGAACTGCCTTGGCCAGGGCCTTGGGTGGCCTCACAAACTGTGGGAAAGCAGCCGGAAGAGAAACATCCCCACAACGATTTTTGGCTACGTATGAGGTTCACAATTATTATTGCCTCTGTTTCCATTCCATTCCAGAAGTATGGAGCATTTGACACACAGGGCACAAATAGTGGCTAGACAAGAAGCTGTATGCTTTAATGACTCATTCAGACGCAGCAGATTGGTGTTTGCAATGTTGGGGGCAATCAATGGAAAATTTGGTAACTATGTACAATTCCTATATGTAAAAAGGATTGACCCAGTAGGTATTATAAAAACAAATGCTGTTTGGAAATTCAAAGAGAATCTGAACAAAATATGTGTGTGTGGGTGTGGATTATGTATTTTCTATGGAAGCCCACAATAAGGACAAAAATTAGTGCTTCATCAAAAAAAAAATATCCATATGCCCAGCAGCATGCTGGATGTTTGCAATGGGGAGGTCCTAAATTAATTTCCCCCTTAAAGTGTGTTTTAGGGTTCTCCAGAGAAACAGAATCAATAGGATGGGTGGATGGATGGATGGATGGATGGATGTATAGATAGATAGATATGAAGAGACTTACTATAGGAATTGGCTCACATGGTTATGGAGGCTGACAAGTCTTCTGATCTGCTGTCTGCAAGCTGGAAAACCAGGAAAACCAGTGGTGTAATTCAGTCCAAGTCTAAAGGCCTGAGAACCAGGGGAGCTGATGGTGTAACCACTATTAGTCTGAGGCCAAAGATCTGAGAACCCAAAGCGGTGGGGTGCTCATATAAGTCCCAGAGTCCAAAGGCCCCAAAACCAGGAGTTCTGATGTCCAAGGGCAGGAGGAAGTGGATGTCTTAGCTCAAGAAGAGAGGGAATTCACTCTTCCTCTGCCTTTCTGTTCAGGCCAACAGATTGGGTGATGCCCAGGCACACTGGTGAGCACAGGTGTTCTTCATGGAGTCTGCTGATTCAAATGCTAATTTCTTCTAGAAACACTCTCATGAATACAACCACAAATAATGTTTTACCGGCCATTAGGACATCCCTTAGCCCGGTCAAGTTAAAACATAAAATTAATCATCACCAAGGGTCTTGATGCTTAACATATAATTTTTTCCTCTTTTCATGAGAAACAAATAGGATTAACAAACTGTGCTCATCGTTTATTTTTTTAAGGATTTATTTATTTGACGGGGTGGGGGAGGGGTGGAGGGAGAGGGAGAGAGCATTTCAAGCCGACTCCCCGCTGAATGTGGAGCTGGACAGAGCTGATCTTACAATCCTGAGATCATGACCTGTAAACAGGAGTCAGTCACATACTTAACTGAGGGAGCCACCTAAGCACCCCTTTCATTGTCTATTCTTAAATAAGTCACTGTAAAATAATATGTATTTACGAAGGAAGAAGGCCTGTTGATCTTGTAAAATTTCTAAGCGATTATTTTATTTGTTCAAAATGTTGCCTGTTGAACGATTCTATGAGCAGTTAGAGACCCGCCCCTTGTGACTCAAAAGAAGTAACAGTGTTGTGATTCAACAGCACAGTTTGAAGCCCAAGAGCTACAAAAAGGACACGGCTCCTCCTCTCCTTCGGAGCTGCTACCTGGTCAAGGTCGTGAGGTTTGGCTGCAGATAGTGTGCAAGCCTTGCGGGTCCGGGATTGCTCAGGTGGGAAGGCACTTGTCAAGGTGCTCAAAACTGGGACAGAGATGGTATTTTCTGGGTATTTCTTGGTAGCCCATTTTGTCAGGCATAAAGGGACAGTAAAACCCTTTTTCTTGCCTAATTGTCCTAAATTTTCATCTCACTGTGATTTTAAAAATGCAAAGCAAGGTCCTGCCTGGAATGAGGAGGTGTCTCTGATTTTGTAAAGCTCCTAAGGTGTTTGGCACAGAACTGTGACCTCCTAAAACAATAGTGGAGAGAGACACCTGGAAAATCCCTTGCTCCTGCAAGAGCCCAATATCTGTTTCGTTGTTGTTGTTGGGCTAATAGAGTACCTTGAAGGCAGTAACCATGTCTTATCCATCTTTGTGTGCTCAGCAGATGACACATCTGAAGGTACACTGTCAATAAGCTAAATAGGCAGAAGTTGGGGCTCTGGGGGGAAAAGTAGGGGATGAGTCTAGAGGGATAAAATGACTATGGATAACTCACAATGTGTGGTTGACTTTTAAAAATTAAAATTATTCAGTTGAGTATTTAAGTCTGAAGCTATAATATTCAAATCCAAAAGAGGCAAACAAATGGGGAACTATAGTTAATAAGACCTCTCCGTATGAGATTTATTAACTCTCCTAACTCAAACATAGCGGTGGTTAACTATCTAGTAAACAGTTAACAATGGATCTTACCAAATCGTTCTATCAGGTGTTCATAGGAACTTTGAGCCAGGGTTGGATCATAGAGAATTCCGGCCTGCATTCTTGGAGTGCCCCAAATGCCAACGGTCTGTGGTTTTGATTAAAGATAGATCTATATGCCTTACATGCCAGACTCGCAGGCGGCAGCCTTGACTTTCTGCCATGAAATGTTAGCAGCCCTGGCTTTCATGCTTACGCACAAAGGATCATCCCACATCTAGGAGGAAGCTTCGGGGCTGCCGGGGAGCAGGGGAGATATTTTTGTTAAAATAACTTAGGCCTTCAGTCCACTAATTGTTTAGGGAAGCATTAGCAAAAAAAAAAAAAGAAAAAAAAGTATCCTAATTAAATCCTTGCAGGATCAGATCTATAAATACAGAGAGCAAAGGGTGGCCAGAGGGGAGAGGGGGGAAAAAGTGAGGGGATGGGCAAAATGGGTGAAGGAAAGTGGGAGATAATAAGTTTCCAGGTAGCAATGAATAAGTCACAGGAATAAAAGACACAGCAGAGGGAATATAGTCAGTGGTATTGTAATAGTTTACTATGGTGATGAATGGTAGCAATTCTTGTGGTGAGCGTAGCATAGTATATGGAGAAGTTGAATCACTGTGTTGTACACCTGAAACTAATGTAATGTTTTGTGTCAACTATATTCAAATAAAAAAAATTAAACCTTTTTAGGGAGGCTATCAGTCTGGCTACTTTTAGCTTACAGTTTAAGAAGGAGGTTAGGGAAAAAGAGTCTTCTAGGAGAAGACTTTTGAACCCTGGCTTCCTGGGGAAAAAGAGGAGGCAATTTAATCAAGTTTATTAATGAAACTGTCCATAAGAGAACTTCTCATAGCTGTTTTGATATCTTACAGGACCCCCATTCAAGAGAGTGGTACAGAAACTTTAGAACTGTCAGATCAATCTTCCCTGTTGCTTTAAACTCTTGAGTGGCTCTTTAATGTTTCTAGAGTAATGTACAAACTCTTTAAAATGATGTTCAAAGCTTTTCAAAGTTTGGTTTCAGGTTCCCTTTCTGGTGATTTTGTGCAACTCTTCCCATTTTCTTGTTCTCCATCTGCAGACACCCAGTGGAATTTCCCACCTCTCTACCTCCTTCTGTGTTCCTTGACACCCTGTATTTTTTTTATTGAACTACAATATATACAACATAAAACTTACTGTTTTAACCATTTTTAAGTGTAAAGTTCAGTGCATTAAGTACGTTCCTTTGTTGTGCAACCGTCATCTCTATCTAGTTCCAAAACTGTTTCATCATTGCAAACGGAAACCAATACCCATTAAATAGTCACTCCCCATTCCCTACATGGACTCCTATAAAAAGTAGCCTTATGTGTCTGGCCCCTTTCACCCTGCATCATGTTTTCAAGGTTCCTGCATGTTGTAGCATGTGTCAGTACTTCGTTCCTTCCTGTAGTGAGATGATATTGCACCGATGGATTTACCGTATTTTGTTCACCCACTCATCCATTATGGGCATCTGGATCATTCCTACCTTATGGTTATTGTGAATAGAGCTGTTATGAATATTTGTATTCAAATTTTCTTTTGCATGCTCTTGTGCTTCGCGCGCACGCGCGTGTGCTCTCTTTCTCTCGCACAGGCACACCTGCCTCTAGAAGTGACATTATGGGCTCATACAGTAATTCTATGTTTAGCTAATTGAGGAACCACCGAATGGTTTTCCACAGTGGCTGTACCATTTCACATTTCTACTAGCAGGGTAGGAGGGGTCCAGTTTCTTCTCATCCTCACCAACAGTTCTTTTCAATTTTTTTTTTATTATGGCCACCCTCGTGGCTATGAAGTAGTATCGTATCCCCTGTTTAGATTTGCATTTCCCTAACGATTAATGATGTTGAGCATCTTTTCATGTGCTTGTTGGTCATTTGTATAGCTTCTTTGGAGAATGTCTATTCAAGTCCTTTGACCATTTATATTGTCAATTTGGAGCATTGTAAGAGCCCTTTCTATATTGTAGATATCAGACCCTTATCAGGTATGATTTACAAATATTTTCTCCCATTCTGTGGTTTGACTTTGCTTTCTTGTTATTTGCATAAATTTTTCCAATTTTGTTGAAGTCCAATTTATCTATTTTTCCCTTTGTTCCTTCTGCTTTGAGTGTTGTTGGATTTTGCAACATTTTCTTCAATACATCATGAAGATTTCCTCTATGTTTTCTTCTAAGAATTTTATAGTTTCAATTCTTACTTAGGTCTTTGGTCCATTTTTGAGTTGATTTTTTTTGTATATGACGTAAGGTAAGGGTCCATTTTATTTTTCTGAATGTGGATATCAAGTTTTCTCAGCACCATTTGTTGAAGAGATGACCGTACAATTTTGACAATTCCCTGGAATGTGTTCTTCTTCTTTTTTTTTAATCTTTAAGTAAAACATGGTTTTGCCTGATGATACTGCTTTTCTGGCCAACCTTTCAAATAGAGGCTTCACCCCTCCCCCACCTCTCCTTCTCCTTGATCCTAGAAATGTCTGTACACATTCAGTTCCCATTTTCTGCTCCTTCCTCACTGCTTCCCCACTAATCCTTCTTGGTCCTTTCTTTGAACCACAGTGTTATCCATGTATTGCCACCTTCTCCCCGACTTCATTGTTATTGTCCACTCATTTCATCTTATTCGATAACCTCAACACTTAGAAAAGCCTTTGTCTACAACTGAATCACTGTTGTCATCTTTGTGGACTTTAAACATTGTATCGATGAAGGGCCTTTTCCATCCTTTCGCAGTGCCAGGATATTGGTTTTTCTCTTTTCCTAGCCATCATTCACTAGTGAGGTCATGATTTAGACTCTATCACCCTCAGAAAATACTTCTTTCATCGGATTTAAAACTCTGAAGCTCCTTCTTAGCACACCCAGACTTCTGTCTCTTGCTCTTGTTATTAGCTCCTAACATTAAATATGACCAGTTTGTCACTCCTGATTCTTCTAAAAACAATATAAACATTTTGGTTAATTTTAATTTCAATCTTACAGAAAAGTTGTGAAAATAGTACAGAGAGCTATCTTCTCCATATTCAGATTCACCACTTACTTTCATTCAACCTCTTGCCTTATTATTCCATTCCCTTCCTCTCTTTCTGAAGCATTAAAAAAAATAAGTTGAAAAGTGCCCTTTTATTCCCAAAATATTTCAGAGTATATTCATTTACATAAATACAGTAAAATGATACAAATCTGGATATTTAAAATTGAATATTATTCTTTATCTAATTTATATTTCTATATTCCAATTTCATCAATCTTCCAATGTCTTTCTTTTTTCCCCTCTCCCCAGCCCACTATTCAAGTCAGTATTACACATTACTTTGTTTTCCTATATTTTTAGTCCCCTTAAATCTAGGACATTTCTACAGTCATTTTTGTCTTTCCAGAACTTGATTTTTCTAAGCAGATAGGCAAGGTGATCTCTAGCATGTCCTTTGATCTGGGTATCTGTGGTTTCCTTGCGATCGGGTTAACAAGCTCTGTCAGCAGGAATACTACAAATGTTATGTCCTCAGTGAGTCATATCAGATGTTTAATGGGGCATTGTCTTATTATTAGTGATATTAACTTTGATTACCATGTTAAGGTAGTGGTCACTAGCTCTTTCAACTGTACAGTTTCTATATTTCCCTTTGTTATTAATAATATGTGGGAAGATGCTCAGATAAGTATGTAAAATACTGTGTTTCTCATCACTCAACTGCTAGTTTTATCATCCATCGATGATTCTTTCCTACATCAAGTGTTACATAGACGGTGAAAAATGGTGATTCCCCACTCCCTCGATTCTATTCTTGCTTATACATTTATTAGTTGTCATTCCACTGGAAGGTAAAGCTTTACTTTCTTCATTTATTTATTTATATTAGTGTGGAATCACGGATTTTTGTTCTATTCAAAGGATTATTATATATACTATCACTGATTATTTTAATGCTCACATTTTCCAAGATTTAGCCAGTTAGTCTCTCCGTGCTGATTCTTGTGTCCCTTTGATGTGCCCTCATTATTCTTCGAACAATTCCTTACTTTCTAGCATAGGAAGATGTTCCAGGCTTATCTTCTACTTTCCCTGCTTAATGGTTTCCAAGAAACTCTTGATTTCTTTTTGTGAGGAAAGAATATGCTAGGTGTGGTCATTGCTCCCAGAGGGTCGATGCTGCTAAGTCTCCTCGGCAGGAAGGAGCTGTGACTATGTGTGTATCTTTATTTGTTTACATATCTGTCTATCATCTATTGATCTGTATCAAACACCATGCATTCATACTAATACTTTCAGTTCCAGTCTAGACTTCTCCATCTGTAATTTCTTTTTCAACAGTGAGCAGATTGGCTCCTATTATTCTCAATATGTTGACCCATTTGCTCAATCCTGGAATATACACAAAATAGTTTCAGAATTGCTAATGCCTATCACTGTGAAAATCAAACTATTAACTAGAGCTCAACATTTGTTGGTGGTGGTTTTTTATCTTTAGACTGAAGGAGGATTTCGAGTTTTATTTAGGGCAATTAAATTTGAGATGCCTATTACATATCTGAGTAGAGATGTGGAGTAGGCTTTCTGGATCTTAAGGCAGATGTCAGGAAAAGAAATAAAGATTCAGGAATCATCAAATTAAAAATGATATTGAAGTAATTTAAAGCAAGAGCACTGAGGAAGCTCATTAGGGTAAAGGACGTTAAAGAAGAGAGCTGAGGAGAGGATCCAGCAAAGAAGGCTGAGAAGGATAGGCCAGTGAGATAGGCATATTTAAAGAATATACTATTCTGGAGGCCAACTGAAGAAGGTGTTTCAGAAAGGAGAGCATCCTCAGCTGCACCAAATACTGCCAAGAGGTGTAAGAGGTGAGGTTTGAGAATGTGTCCATTGTTAATATTGAAAAGTGAGGTTTCTATGGATGATTGGGATAGATGCTAACTTAGAATGCATTAAAACATAGCCAGTTCCTTCCTAAGAATTGGAAGTGGGGAAATGGGGACAGTGAGTAGAGACCAAATCTTGGAAGAAATTTTGCTGCAATGTAACGCATACTTACAGCATGTACGTGAGCTGGTAAGAATGACCCCATGGACACTAACAGGATGATGCAGGGGAGAGAGAAACATTTGGAGCAAAATCTTCAAAGAGCTGGGATTATAAGGATCCATTGTACCCGTGGAGTGGTTGGACTTCAGAGCAGAAGGATTATCCGGACAACAAATGAAGAGAACTGAGGATTCTCACCTGGGTCTCTGACCACTGAGCCACTGTCCACATACTAGCATACTAAATTCTCTCCAGCACTGCCGCAGGTTGACTCTCAGGACTAATTTTCTGTCATTTCCTCTCTTCCCAAGCACCTTATTCTCCAATCACAAGTCCCTATGTCTGTGTGACATCCCTGCCTCCTTCTGAAAACAACTTACGACAACTCCTGCTGTAACAATAAGAATCCTAAAGAAAACATTTTCATGGGTTCTTTCCTACTTCTTTGTTCCAGCTAAGAGACCTGTTCCCACCAGCTTTCACCCATGGGCTCTGGGTTGCTGATGAGAGATGGAAATATTTTTTTTTTTAAATACTTTTCATTTATTCATTTGAGAGAGAGAGAGAGAGAGAGAGAGAGCATGAGCTGAGGGGAGGGTCAGAGGGAGACAGAGAAGCAGACTCCTGGCCCAGCAGGGAGTCCGAAGCCGGGCTTGATCCCAGGACCCTGGGATCATGACCTGAGCCAAAGGCAGATACTTAACTGAGTCCCCCAGGTGCCCTGAGATGAAAATCTCCATAAAGGAGATCTTGGCCTCCATTCCTGGGGCCAGATTTGGTTTTGCTGACGAACCACCTCATCGTTCACCTCATATACCAAGGGAGAGTTGCCAAAGACCAATTTAAAAATAAAGGACCTCAAAATCTTAAGCTTGTGTGCAAAAACTAAGGGTCCTTCCTACTAGATCTAAAGAATGACAGGTGGAAATAAAGGTAGGACTTTGTGGGGATGTGATGTCCTGCCCCACCTCCCTCAAGCACACCCTCCCCCACCCAGTGCCATAGGATTCAAGGCTCAGAGAGTGGGCTGTAACATGCTTCTGGTTTGAGATCTTAGAGTACAGCAGCTCCTATTCTCCCCACACCACTGAGTTCATGTGAGTTGGGGAGTCGAAAATGGAAACAATGTATTGGAGCCTCAGAATTCAGAGACTGCCCTGTCCTTCATCCCCAAGCTGAGTTTTTCAGTGCTTCAGAGAATTTGAAGGAGACTGGAGTTTCCCTGGGCCTGACTGGCAATAAAAATTGGTAAGAGGAAATGTTCCCAGGCGTGTTGCCAGGTGACCATGACTAGTAGTAGGATGCAACGCGAGGATACATAGTTTACCCCATAGATCATCGGGAAACTTGGAATTTCAATAGACCCCAAAAGCCAGAGAGAAGGGAAGAACTGGAGTCCTTTACACAGAATGCTAAGGTCAGTGTTCACCTGTGGAGCAAAGAAATGGGACAGAGACTCACCAGCCAACACTAGAATCTCCCTGGTTTAGGACAATAGAGTCAACTCAAGAACTGGGTGAAAGGGAAAACCCAAAAGCATGTGAGGGAGTTATAACAAGACTGACTATAACAAGACTATAGCCATAGACCTGAACTGTCTGAGTATTTGGGCTGGACTGAGAATTGATCTAAAATTGGCTTGTTTTCCACCAGCAGAAATGAGGCTGTAGAGCTAGTCAATTCCAATTATAGAGAGGAAGGTTATGTACTTGTGCATTCAAGCATGGACTTAAAACGCAGATCCCATCAGGGTTATAATAATTTACACATTTATTAACTTTAAAATTAGAAATATATAAGCATCTAAAGAGGAAACCTGATCTGCATCTCTACATTGTTGGATTTTGTAAAATAGGAAATCTTCCTGGAAAAACAATAATTAAATCTAGTATAAAATGATTGATTAAATATTCTGCTAGATTTTATATAAAAATCAATTACTATTTGAATAGGATATTTAAATGATCAAATCCCTGTTGATTAGTTACTTAAGTATTTCTTTGGTATTTTCTGAACTTGGATTAATTTGTGCTTCAGTCAAGTTTACTTGATATTGTCAAAGTTAGAGATTGGTAAACTATGGCCTGTAGGCAAAATTGGGCCTGTTATCTGTTTTTGAAAATAAAGTTTTATTGGAATACAACCACACCCATTTGTTTATATATTGTCTGTAGTCTCTGTTGTAACAGAGACCATTTGTCTTGCAAAGCCTAAAATAATTATTATCTGACTCTTTACAGCAAGTTTGCCAAGCCCTAAACTAAGGCTTAATCAAGGCAAGAGTATTTGTGGTCTTATCTTTACTAAGTTACTAAGTAGAGTCCATTTGTATTTCCCTCTGAGCATATTAAGGTCTTATTTCATTAAGGCATGGTGCTTTCCAAACATAATGCTTGGAACACTGCAAGGAAAGAATCATTAAAGATCTTGTCCTTTACAAAATGGGGCATCACATAGAACATTACTCCTAGGACTCAAACTGACATTTATAGATGCATACATGTGGTATTCTTTAGTATGTCATAAAAACCTAAGTACTTGTTAGAGTAGCTGGAAACGAATAGCCGATGTTTTGTGAGAAGAGGTCAATGAAAAACTCTCCTGCATCACTTTCTCTTTTAATTCCACATACTGCCATTCTCAAGTTGCAAAATGGATCTTCTGCCCTTCAGAATTAGTTTGCATAGAGAGAGTTCAAAGTTAGACCAAGTGGACATCAGGGTGTACTGACAGGGAAAACCTCCCATGCCTTCCCGTGAAAGGACTCAGTATCTTACAAAGATTAAGTGCATGTTGCAAATTCTACATCTAAGGCCTGATAGCCTATTGATTACCCTTTATCTGTCTAACCTTGTATTCTTGAAAAGCCTCTCCTACTGCAGTTGGATCAATTCTTGTCTGCTTTCTATGTAACTCCTATTTTCCACTTCAAATTGTAGGCTGTACTATATAGGACTCAAAATACTCTTGTAAGAAATTGTGTGGATTGAACACTGGAGGTCCATCTCTGGGTATAGGCCCTGGAAGTCACAGTGTCTCAGATTGGACAGGATTGAAATAATTATCAATGTTTTAAAAATAAAACCCTGTATTCATCTTGGAAAAGAATGTTTGAAGTGATAGAGAAAGGGAAAAGATGAAATTCATCCATAATGCTTCCCCACTTCCCACAGTTACTGATTTTATAATTTTTTGTGTACAAATCTTTTCATAATTTTTTCTATGGACACATCATTTGTATTATAATCTTACTATGAATATTTTTCCATATTAGAACAACTAGCACCCTTTGGTGTATGTTGTATACCTGCCACAAATTTTATTTAAAGCATTACTGTCTTACTTGACTCTTTAGTTGTTTCTAGGTGTTCACTATTATTAATAATGCTGTGAGAAATACACATGCCTGAGTACTTGATCAAATACTTCTTTAGGCTAAATTTTGAGTCGCAGAATTAAAAGTTCAAAAGATCAGAACATTTTTGATGCTTTGGGTGCATAATTATTACTAGATTGGCCTCTAAAATGGTTGTACCATTTCACATTCTCTGTGGAAGAGTACAAGACTGCCCGTTTCCCCAAACTGTCACCATTACCAGGTTACCTAATCTAGTGACTTCCAAAATTTTCCTGAAGATGACCCAAGAGTAAGAAAAATATTTTATATTGTGATTTAGAACACAACACACATTCATATACATATAATAAATACATAAACATATGTACTTAAAACAAAAAACTCAATACCCTCACTGTATGAAATACATTTAACTTTTTATCCTATTCCCTTTCATTGAAAAAACTGGCTGAGACCCACTAACTTAATGAATGATAAATTAAGCTGGAAGAAATGGAAGAAATGGTGAAGTTTTGGGGTGAAAGGAATAGGACCTAAAAACCTTTCTTACCAGCCAGAGCAAGTCTGTAACAAGATGAAATTTGACAGATACTGGGAGGGTCCTCAATCACCATCAACACCACCACCACCTGTGTCCGAGTGCCTTCCCTATCATGCTCATCCTGCCCTCACTTACTGAAAACCTTTTGAACTTAAGATGTGAGCTCTCAGCTCACCATCAGATTTGATTTATTCCCTTCAGTATACTCCCTGGCCTCTTCAACTCTATGATGGTGACCCAGAAGTCAAGCATCATTCCTCAATCCTCTCACTTTGAAACGCTCACCTTCAGATTAAGTTCAGTAGCCCCTCTTTGTCCTTATAATTATCTGGAACCATTTTTCTCAAATTGTCATTCTGTTTCTGACCATGTCATCCATCCTTCTGCCCTGTCCCTTCCCTGTATGTGTTAATAAACTTCATAGAATCTTCTCTCTTGGCTCCCTCTTTCCTTAGAATGACTTAAAGACACTCCTCCAACCCGAAATCAAATGGACTTGTGTTTGGCATATTGTATATGCTTGGGCATTTCTGAATTTTAGGAAAGGTCCTAGGTTACTCCTTTCCTTAACGCTACCATTTCCTTGGAGACCTTCTTTAAAATGGACTTTACTGGCTAAATGTCAGAGTCTCCAAAACACAACTTCTTTCTTGATCCTCAGAATGTATTCTGTACCACCTGCAGAATTCAAGGATATTGCCCATTAGTTTTCCACTCAGTAATAGTTGGTGGTTTTCAAACTGTGGTCTGGAGGTTGAGGACTTTCATAAAGACCTTTATGCATCCCCTTGGGAGGGAGGGAGCCAGAGGGGCAAGTTAGGAAGGAGTGTGCTCAACGAAGCTGTCACATTGTTAATATTTTTATATGCCAGGCTTTCTTGTAAAATCTACTTTTTAAACTCTTTACCAGTAACTTCCATAGAATTTTCAATTCTAAAAGACAATGCTAAGAAAATTAGTTACAAAAAATATTAAATACCTTTAAAAAATTCAGCAAGCAGTATTAAGCAGTATTAAAAAGACACCAAGTTCCATTAGAGTATTTGTATCTCTCTATTAACTCACGTGGGTGAGCAAATGAGTGACTGGTGTCGTCTCTAAATGATCCAAGAGGGTTTCCCCTGGCATATCTTGATGGCATAATCATAGTTTTGAATTTTACCTGGGCAGAGAATAATCCAGATATTTTCCTTTTTGGTACCTGCCATTTCCTACTACAACATAAAACAGAGTGTCATTGGCTCTAAACTTCAACTTGTTCTTTATCCTATGCTATTTATCTGCCAAATAAACAAAAATTCATTGCACCTTCTCCAAACAACCCCTTTCAACTTTGTACTGGCCTCTCCCACCTGAGTTGGGACACTAAGGCTATTTTCAGTTTGTTGTCCATGATGGTCCTACAGAGCCAGTACCAAACCCCTAAGCATAAAATCCTACCCCTGATGGCATCTTTGAAGCTGGGTTATGTGGAGGCTAGGAGTGAAGCTCTGAACACAGAATGCCTGAGTTCAAATCCTGATACTGCTGCTGCCTAGATGTGAGTCTTGGCAAGTTAGATTTTTCTGTTTCACTTTGCTCATCTGTAAAAGACATGTGATAAGTATAATACTTGGCACATGGGGATATTATGAGGATACCATACACTTAAGGCACTTAGAAAAGTGCCTGGGGCATAGTAAATTCTCAAGAAAAGTTGATTTTGTTATTCCCACGTAAATTTAATCCACTCTGATCTAAGTTATGATTGAGATTTTAGTGTAAATGAAGGCTACTGGTCTGTACTGCTATAGCAAAATAGGAAAGTATGAAAATGAAATACACATTTGTACTCGTGGCGATATTTTTCTATTCATTTCTTAATACATGTGAATATATGAGTAAAAATGAGTCAATTTAGTGTGCTGTCTAGCTTTATAAATCATACCTACTTCTCAGATATTTTTGAATTTGATAATTCTAAATATACATTTTAACAAGAGAAGCCCTCTTTTTGATGAAATGGCTTCTTACACTCACTGATTTCCCCTACCTTGTCCCCACTGTCCTCTTTCCTCCACTGACACTGCTAATGACTTCTTAAAGGAGCCGAGCACAGAGTGTTTTCACAGGTAGGCATATAAAAAGCACACAAGCGTGATGAATGGGAAGGAAACATCGAGATCACATAGTCCAAGCAGCCCTGTATGTAGTACTTATGGCTTCTAGAAATCAGAGGTGACAATACAAGGCAGTTCTATTCTCATTGGCCAAGGGTACTGGTGAACTCCTGTGACAGAAATCTGAAAAATATTTTGGTCCTGATTCTTACCTGGTATGTGGTCAATGATGTTGAATAAATTGAGTCCTAATAAAACCATTTCTGCATCATGAGCTGATCCATGGACTGGTCTGTGTCCTCCACTCATCACAGACTCTTGATGAGACAAGAGGTGACATGTTAACCGCCATATTTCAGTTTAAGGTCTTCAACTCTATATGACTATTTGATAACACTATTTCTATTTATCATGATGAAGTCGGTACAAATACTGAACCCTGAGATTTGGCTGTTTTCTTAATTTTTATTTTAATTCCAGTATTATTAACATGCAATCTTTTATTAGTTTCAGTTGTACAAGACAGTGATTCAACTCTGTATACTACTCAGTGCTTATCAAAAGTGTACTCTTAATCCTTTCACTTGTTTCATCCATCCCTACTCACCTCCTCTCTGGTAACCACCAGTTTGTTCTCTATATTTAAGAGTGCTTTCTTTAAAAAAAAAAAGTGTTTTCTTGTTGGTCTTTTTTTTATTTGTTTTGTTTCTAAAATTCCACATATGAGTGAAATCAATCATGAGTGAAATACCTCAAATCACATATGGGGTATTTGTCTTTCCCTGACTTCTTTCACTTAGTGTTATACTCCCTAGATCCATCCATCTTGCAAATGGCAAGATTTTGTTCTTTTTTTTTAATGACTGAATAGTACTCCATTGTATATAAATACCACATCTTCTTTATCCATTCATCTATAGATGGATACTTGGGTTGTCTCCGTAATTTGGCTATCGTAAATAATGCTGCAATAAACACAGGGGTGCGTATATCCTTTCAAAATAGTGTTTTCGTTTTCTTTAGGTAAATAGTCAGTAGTGAGATTACTTGATCATGTAGTGAATCTGTTAATATTTTGGAGAACCTCCATATTGTTTTCCATGGTGGCTGCACCAATTAGCATTTCTACCAACAGTACATGAGGGTTCCTTTTTCTCTAAATCCTTGCCAACACTTGTTGTTTTATTGTGTTTTTGATTTTAGCCATTCTGACAGGTAGAAAGTGATGTCTCATTGTGGTTTTGATTTGCATTTCCCTGATGATGAGTGACGGTGAGCATCTTTTCATGTGTCTGTTGGCCATCTGGATGTCTTCTTTGGAAAAACATCTATTCATCTGCCCATTTTTTAATTCGATTGTTTGTGTTTTGGTGTTGAGCAAATGATTCTTATCTCGTGAAAGGAAGATAAAAATGTAACTTTCTTGGAATTTGAGAGACCAACTTCTCAGAAAGCTATTAAATCCTTTCTGTGTAAAGTTTATTATCTGAGCCACCCATTGATAAAGAACAGTGACAGCCAACCCAGGAGTAGGGTTGGCTCGGCTTCTACCAGGGTCCTACCGAATGTAGTTGAGGAATGATTTTTTAGATGAGATGAGATGTCTTTCCTTTTTCTATTTCCCCACCTCAGGTTCTATTTTCTCCATCTTTTTCACAACTTTTTTTTGCCTGTGCTTTTTTTCTTCTCTCTATTCTCTCTCTCACTATCTACAAAGCATGTTATTGGGAGAATAGAGTAAAATAAGCACCACTCACAAGCCAAAATGATAGGCTATAAAGCAAGATAGTACATGAAATTATCCATGGGAATTGTACCATTTAGGTCATATTTGTCTTGCAGTTATTTTTAAAATGCCTATTTTAATCAGGCAAAGTATACAAGTAAACAATGGTAGAGAAGATGTCCATTACCACCTAGATTGTGTACTTCATTTACCTAATTGCTCTTTGCTTCGGTCCTTACTCCTTTTTGTTTCTGTTTGACTTCTCCCTTTAATGCTTCTGACCGTACCATCTTTTTTTTTTCTTTCACTCATAATAATTTCTCCATGATTTTTAATTTTTCCAAATAAAAGCAATAATAGCAGATATCAAAAAATACCTTTCACAAAATTTTTGTTAAAAAATTATACTTAATATCTCTCCCCTAGGCTATGAACAGCATAGGCAGGGTTTGTGTCTCCAGCATCTGGAATATTACCTGATACATGGTAGGTGCTTAGTGCACTTGCTGAATAGATCGAGTACTAATATGTTTTTAACTTTTTATTTTGGGATAATTTTAGATTTATAGGAAAGGTGCAAATATGGAGCTTTCCTGTATACCTTCACCCTGCTTCCCAGGGTGTCACAAAACCTTGTCACAAACCTTGTCACAAAACCTTGGTTCGATTGTCAAAACCAAGAAATTAGCCTTGATATTATGCTATTAACTAAACTACAGACTTTGTTCAGATATCAACAGTTTTTCCACTAGTGCCCTTTTTTCCTGTTCCAAGATTGAATTCTTGATACCATCTGGCATTTTGCATTCATGTTATTTTAGTCATTTCTAATATTGGGTACTAATTTAAAATTTACTTTTTATGACTTTACTTTCAATACTTTGTCATGTTAAATGTTATGAGACCCTAAGAAGATTTGTGAAAATGTAGAAATTCTAAAATCATCACTTTTCAGTGACTCCAATTTTGCCTGGCATCAGTGTGGTATAAGAAAATGTATTCTATTTAAATTTAAAGATCTGGAAAGGGAAAATTTTCCCTGGCATCACTTGACCTTTCAAATTCCCTTTATTTGAAAATGTAGCTCTCTTTATTGGCTTTTGTAATACAGTGAAGGTTTATTTCTCAGCATTGATAATTCCAATGCTACTCAAATGGTAAGGTTAACGCAGTTTCCTGGGGAAAAATATTTTACAATTTTATTATTGTAAGCAAATTAAATTCCAAAGGAAAGACTTTTAGAAAAGGGTTGGGTTTTTGGAGTCAATCTTCAGATTTTTTTTTGTGGTAATCCCAGTAGGATTTTTAAAAATTGCTAGACAGTCTTCTATCTTATTATTGCTTTATATACCACTTTTCCCCAACTGTTTAGTTACAGCCTCCTGTGCACCATTTAGAGTAGTGTGCTGTCCAAAATTCTTGCCTTTTCTCCATGAAATAAAATACCCCGTGTTTTTCTAAACCATATGGTAAATAACGGCAAATTTTAAAAACTGAGTGGTATTGCCCAACCAAATCTAGCATAATCCTTGGCCCAAACTATACATTCAAAAGATTTATTGAAAAGTTGAACTCCTAGAAGCAGAGAGTAGAATGGTGGTTGCTGGGGACTGGGGCGTGGGAGAAATGGGATGTTAATCAAAGGGTAGAGACTTTCAGTTAGAAAATGAAAAATTCTGGGGGTCCAATGTGGAGCATAGTAACAATCGTTAACAATAATGTATCATATACTTGGAATTTTCTAAGAGAAGATCTGAGTGTTTCGTACCACAAAAAGAAAGGCAACCGTGTGAGGTGATGTGTGTTAACTCGATGGGGGTAGTTATTTCACAATGTACATATGTATCAAATCGTCACGTTGCATACCTTCAATTCATACAACTCTTAATGTTTCAGATCTACCTCAGTAAAGTTAGGGATAAAATGGAAAGAGGCTTGTTGATGGATTCAATCCTAGCAGGCCTGAATGGGGGCAGAGGGGACGTCTTCCCTAGAGCTCTTAAAACTCAGTCCAGATCCCTGCCTGCCATCTTGAGGACACAGTGAGAATTGCACCCAATTCTGTCAAACCGTGCCTACTCATGTTAAGAGCAAGGTCCTTTATTGAATCAAGAAGGAGACTGTGGATTTTTAAAGGGACGTGGATTGAGACAATTATTCAGATGATTAACATGAAAATGAGTTTCCACCCGAAATGTGCCAATTATTGAAGTGATTTCAAACAAAATCACCAGAAAATACTTTGTCCCCTACTTGATCTGGGTAAAGTGGAGGAACATGAAGAAAGTACAAAGTTTTTCTTCAGTAAACATGGGTCAGATGCTATTTTTTTCAAGTAGTTTGTTTAGGTCTCTTAAAATGTCTGATGCTTAAGTTGGAAACAAAAAAAAAAAGGACTGTTGATAATTAAGGACCACGGAGGGAAGAAGATCTGGCAAAGAAACAAAAGGCTGTTTTGCAAGTGGTCAGTGCAGCATCACCCTTGAATTTTTACCGTATAATCATAGAAGATGAGCACAATGGGGTGGGCTGTGTTTGTGGCCAAATAATTTTAGCCCACTGTGAATCTATCCCCCTCTCTGAATTTTATTCCCTTACAGACTCTTTTCTACATGCACAGGGCACAGCCCCTTTCTCTGCATTCACTGTTGATTCCATCTGGTGTCACTCCAAACCTCCAGATGGTCTGCCACGTAACAAGTGCTGTGTGGGGTGGTTGCCTCATCAGCACTTTCATCCTCTCCCAACCCACTGGCTCTTTGTTGTGGCTTTTGGAAACATCATGGGTGTCTTTCTCTCTAACAATAATTTTAAGTCTGTTGTGTTGTTCAGCCCACTGCCCTTCGTCTCTCCATCTCCCACATTATTTGCCTCTTCTGCCTTATCCTTTTACGTGTCTAATTCCAAAAACACAGCTGTCTTGTCTTCCTTGTGCATTGCTAGCCAGATAAGGAGAATCCTTCCATCATTAAAGACACATTTTCCACATGAGGATTTTAATGGACATGAATAGACACCGTAAGATTGACAGAATGATTCCAGCGCAGTGTCAGCAGTAGCACATACAAGATGAAGTAGTTCAGTGCAGGCGGCTTCCTCGGGATGCAGTGGACTGTCAACAGTTAGGGAGAATTTCTCACTAGGTGAGTATCTCTAGCTATTTTGCTTTGCTCTGGTGGTGTCGGTTCCTAACTGATAGTGCATAGATCTGTGTAAATGTGGAGCCTGCTAGTCTCTCCACAATCCATTTGAAAGCTAAAGTTCCTTAAAAGTGGCAAACATGCTCTGTAAGAGTAACTGTGGGCCAGGCATTGTTCCAAGTGCTTTACGTGTAGTAACTCATTGTAGCCTTACGACAACCCTATGAGGGAAAACTAGATCTTTGTTTTAGAAATGAGAAAACTAGGAAAAGCCTGCAAAATGCTTCTTCCTCCATAGCTTCAAAAGGCATCCTCCAAAGCAGGTACCCACATGCAAAACTCCAAGAGGTAGAGTCAGGATTTGGACAGAAGCAGCGGGGCTCTAGAGTCTGTCCTCCCAAGCATTATACTGTGGATTTTCAGGATGCCCACTGCCGGTGAACACGTCCAGGAGAGAGGGCAAGCGGAGTACTTCATTGGCTTGAGGATGACCTAACGTGCTCCGGAAGCCTGCAGTTAATTCAGCATGCTAACACTGACAGAATGAATGCCAGACATCAGCAAGTAGTTGAGAGGTGGGGCACATTGACCACAGCGCCGAGTCTGGGTCTCAAGGAGAATGTTCTCATGCTGTTTCTGTGGAAGATGCTCCAGCTGGAAAGAGCTCTCCTCACAAACACAAGGAATCAGGTAAAGGAACACTGGACTTAGGGAGAGATTCTACAATCTAAAGAATGAGAACATTTTTTTGGGAGGTTGTAGGAAAAAAAATCAGACTTCCAAAAATTGTTTAAAACACAAAAGTAAATTTTATAACACCTGCTTTAGGTTTTAATGAAACATAGAAAAAATTCTATAAAGATAATATATATACAAGAACAAATGTGATAAGAAATATGAAAAAAGGACTTCTGTGCAGGTAAATTTAAGAAAAACCTTGTTGCACAAAGTTAAATAATGTATGATTTATAGCTGTTCAAAAAATTCTTTCAAGATTTGAAAAAATTCCTGATCAGAAAAAAATGAGTAATAAAAATCAAATATAGGAGAGCATAAAGATTTACTGGCCTAAGAAAGACCATCGTAAATAAGTGACACCAAATAGCAAGCAAAATTGTGAAGAAAAACCCCTAGACATAGCCTGATGAATTGTTTTGGAATTTCAGAGAAAGAAAGCGCTCTGTTTAAATGTCTGGATGTGGGGGAGGGAAAGCAAAATAGAAGCAAACCAGTTTTATTACAAATGAAATGAAACTGAGGTGCTTGGTTGGCTTAACTGAAAGAGAGTGTGACTGTTGGTGTCAGGGTCATGAGTTTGAGCCCCATGAGGTGTGTAGAGAGTACTAAAAAAATAAACTTTTAAAAAATTTAAAAAATAAAATATTTTAAAAAACAACAAATGAAATGACACTGGTTTTATACTTTACAACATTAGTGTTAGACTCTAAGGATTCAGTGTTTATGCACCATTGGAAAAAATCATGATCTGTTTTCTTTTTTAAAAATATTTTTTATCAAAATAATCTGACATATTTAAATTTAAGGTGTACAGCATGTTAATACATTTATATATTGTAATTTGATTGCTCTTGTAATGATAATTAAAACCTCCAGCATTTTTATAATTTCTCTTCAGTGGTTGGAATAATTCTGTTCTAGTCTCTTCTCAAGTTTTATGATTACAACATAGTATTGTCTATATTCACTATACTGTGCATTAAATCTTTAGGACTTATTTACTAATTTCAAGTTTACACCCTTAAACATCTGTCCACCCTTGCCACCCATCCCCTGGTAACCACCATTTTGCTCTGTTTTTACAAGTTTGGCTTTCTTAGATTCCACATACCAGTTCTTGTCTTTCTGACTTTTCTAACTTAGCATAATGTGCTCTATGTCCATCCACATTATCAAAAATGTCAGAATGTCCTTCCTTCTCATGGCTGGATAACATTCCATTGTGTGTGTGTGTGTATGTGTATACACATATATATGTATACACACACACACGTCTATGGGCACTTAGGTTGTTTCCATATCTTGGCTTTTGTGAATAATGCTGTAATAATTATGGAGTATGTAGGTCTTCAGTATTCTGTTTTCATTTCCTTTGGGTATATATTTAAATTACTTTTGGAATTCGTGGATCATATGGTAGATTTATTTTTGATTTTTTTTAGAAACTACCATTTTGTTTTCCATAGTGGCCGAACCAATTTACATTCCAAACAACAGTGACAAGAGTTCCCTTTTCTCCACGTCCTTGCCAACACTTAGCTCTTATCTTTTTTTTTTTTTTAAAGATTTATTTATTTTAGAGAGTGAGAGAGAGCATGCATGTGGGGGGGGAGGGGCACCTGCTGAGTGTGGAGCCCAACACAGGGCTCGATTTCACAACCCTGAGATCAAGACCTGAACCAAAATCAAGACTCTGATGCCTAACTGGCACCCCGTATCTCCTGTCTTCTTGATAATAATGTCTTCTAGTAGGTGCAAGATGACAGGTCCTTGTGACTTTGATTTACATTTCCCTGATGATGAGTGATATTGAGCATCTTTTCATGTACCTCTTGGCTCTTTGGATGTCTCCTTTGGAAGAGTGTCTATTTAGTTTCTCTGCCCATTTTAATCCAATATTTTTCTTATTGAGTTATATGAATTATTTTTATATGTCGGATATTAACCCCTTAACCAATATATGGTTTACAAAAATTTTCTCCCATTCTATAGGTTGACTTTTCATTTGTTAATTGTTTCTTTTGCTATGCAAAATATTTTAAGTTGGACGTAGTCCTCTTTGACTTCTGCTTTGTGTGTTTGTGCTTTTGGTGTCCTATCAAAAAAATCATTGCTAAGATATATATCCAGGAGCTTCTTCCTTGTATTTTCTTCTAGGAGTTTTATGGTTTCAGGTGTTATGTTTGAATCTTTGATTCATCGTGAGTTAATTTTTGTGAGTGGTGTGGGATAAGGGGTTCACTTTCATTGTTCTGACTGTGTTTATCCAGTTTTCACAACACCATTTGTTGAAGAGACTATCTTTTCCTCACTGGGTATTCTTGGCTCCCTTGTTGAATATTAGTCCAGTATATAGGGGATGGGTAATTCTGGGTTCTCTACTCTGTTCAGTTGGTCTTTGTATCCATTTTTATGCCAGTATCCTGTTTTGTGTTCTTTTACTATAGCTTTTTAGGGTAGTTTGAAATCAGGGGCTATGGTACCTCCCACCTTGTTCTTCTTTCTCAGGATTGCTTTGATTATTCAGGGTCTTTTGTGGTTCCATACAAATTTTAGAATTTTTTTTCTATCTCTGTGAAGAATGTCAGTGGCATTTTGATGAGGATTACACTGAATCCATAGACGGCTTTGGGTAGTATGGACATCCTAACAATATTCTTCTGATCCATGAACACAGGCTGTCTCTCCATTTGTTTGTCTCTGCTTCAGTTTCTTTCAGCAAGGTCTTGTACTTCTCATTGTACAGGTCATTTACTTTCTCAGTTAAATTAACTCCTAGGTATTTTATTTTTGATGCTATTGTGAATGGGATAGTTATCTTTATTTCTTTTTCTGACGTTTCATTATTAGCAAATAGAAATGCAACTGACTTCTGCATATTGATTTTATAGCCTGCAAATTTACTTAATTCATTGATTAGTTTCAGCAGTTTTTTGGTTGAGTCTCTGGGTTTTTCTATACACAAAATCATATCTGCAAATAATAGTGTTACTTTTTCCTTTGATTTGGATGCCTCTTATTTCTTTGTCTTACCTAATTTCTCTAGCTAGGACTTTCTGTACTATATTGCATAAGAGTGGTGAGAGTAGACATCACTGTCTTACTCCTGATCTTAGAGGAAAAGCTTTCAATTTTTCACGTTAGCTGTGGGTTTTCTGTATACGGCCTTTATTATGTTGAGGTGTGTTCCTTTTATACTCAATCTGTTGAGAGTTTTTATCATACAAGGGTGTTGTATTTTGCCATTCTTTTTCTGCATCTATTGAGAAGATCATGTGATTTTTCTTATCTTTCATTCTATTAATGTGATATATATTTTTGGTTTATGTATGTTGAACCATCTTTGCATCCTAAGGATAAATCCCACATGGTAATGGTTTATAGTCTTTTTAATGTGTCCTTGAATTTGGTTTGCTAATATTTTGAGAATTTTTGCATCTATATTCATCAGGGATATTGGTCCATTTTTTTCTTATCGTGCCCTTATCTAGTTTTGCTACCAGGGTAATTCTGGCCTCGTAGAATAAGTTTGGATCTGCTTCCTCCTCTTCAATTTTTTTTTTTTTTAACTTGAGCAGGGTTGACGTTAATTCTTCTTTATTCTGGCAGTGAAGCCGTCTGGTACTGGGGTTTTCTATGTTGGGAGGTTTTTGATTACTGATGTGATCGCTGTACTCATTATTGGTCTATTCAGATTTTCTATTTCTTTGTGATTTGGTAGGTTGTGTGTCTCCAGGAATGTATCCGTTACTTCTGGATTATCAAATTTTTTGACACATGATGTTCATAGTTGTCTCATGATATTATGTATTTTTATAGTATCAGTTGTATATCTCCTTTCATTTCTTTCTTTTTTTTTTTGTATCTTCTTTTTTTCTTAGTCTAGCTAAAGGTTTGTCAAAATATTTTTCTTTTTGAAAAACCAGCACTTGGTTTGGTTGATCCTTTCTATTGTTTTTTTTTTTTTTTTCTGGTCTCTATTTTTTAAAATTTCTGCTCCAATCTTCATTTCTTTCCTTTTGCTAACTTTGGGCCTAGGGTTTTTTTGTTTTGTTTTTTTTCTTCAGTTCCTTGAGGCATAAAGTTAGGTTGTTTGAATCTAATTGCCTAATACAGGCATTTATCACTATAAATCTTCCTCTCAGAGCTGTTTTTGCAGCACCCCATAGGATTTGATAGGTTTCCATTTTCATTTGTTTTGAGATAATTTTTATTTCCCTTTTTATTTCTTCTTTGACCCATTGGTTTTCCAAAGTGTATTGTTCAGATTCCACATGCTTGTAGACTTCCCCACTTGCTTTTCTTTTTTCTTTTCTTTTCTTTTCTTTTCTTTTCTTTAAGATTTTATGTATTTATTTGAGAGATAGCAGGAGGAAGCACAAGCAGGGAGGAGGGGGAGAAGCGGGCTGGATCTCAGGACTCTGAGATCATGACCTGAGCCGAAGGCAGACATTTGACCAACTGAGGCCCCCAGGTGCCCCTTTCCAGCTTTCTTCTTGTTGATTTCTGGTTTTATAACATAATGATCAAAAGAGATGGTTGATATAATTTCGATCTTAAATTTGCTAAGACTTATTTTGTAGCCTATGATATGCTTTTTTCTGGAGAATGTTCTGTATGAACTTGAGAAGAATATATATTCTGCTATTGGACGGAATATTCTGTATGTCTAAAGTCCATTGGCTCTAAAGTATGGTTCAAGTCCCATGTTTCCGTGTTCATTTGTCTGTCTGTTGCTGATAATGAGGTATTGAAGCCCCCTAGTATTGTATTGTTACTTATTTCTCCCTTTAGACCTGTTAGTATTGGCATAATATGTTTAGGTTGTCTGATGTTGGGTGCATACACACACACACTTATTATACCTTCTTGATATATGGACCCTTTAGTCATTATATAACGACCTTCATTGTCTTTTGTTGCCTATTTTTGGCTCAAAATCTATTTTGCCTGATATAAGTATGGTTACTCCCACTTTCTTTTAGTTTCTACTTGCCTGGGATATCTCCTCATGTCCCTTTAATTTGAGTCTAGGTGTGTCTTTCAAGCTGAAATAGTAAGTAAGGATTTACTATTGTCATCTTCTTGATTGCCTTCTGGTTGCTTTGTATTTTGTTGTTTCTTTGTCCCTCTGTTTCTGCCTACCTTTGTAAATTGGTGGTTTTCCATAGTGGTATGCTCTATCTCCCCCTTTCTTTGTATTTCATGAATTTACTGTATATTTCTGTTTTGTGGTTATCATGAAGCTTCACATAAAACATCTCATAGATAAAACAGCCTATTTTATGCTGATAGCAACTTCCCTTCATTTGCCTATAAAGGCCCCACCCTTTTACTCCTCCCCTTTTATATTTTTGACATCGTAATTCTTTTTATGCTGGACATTCATTAACAAATCATAGCAACTACAGTTATTTCTAATGCTCTTTTCCTTTAATGTTTACACTACAGTTAGGTGGTTAACGCACCATTTAATACAGAATTTCAGTTTTCTAATTATGGCTATTTCTCATTTTTACCAGACTGTTATTTACCTTCATATGTTTTCATGTCACTGATTACTGTATTTTTGTTACAGCTTGATACAGCTTGAAGACCTCCTTTCAGCATTTTCTGCAAAGCAGGCCCAGCAATGGTGAACTCCCTTAGCTTTTGTTTGTCTGGGAAAGCCTTTATTTCTCCTTCATGCCTTTGCCAGATAAAGTATTCTTGGCTAGCAATTTTTAGTTTTCAACACTTTGAATATGTTGTTCTACTCTCTATTGGCTGTAGAGTTTCTGTTGAGAAATCTGCTTGTAGCTTAGTTGGGATTCTTTTGTAGGCTACTTTACATGCCCCCCCGTCCCTGCTGGATCTAAGATTCATTATTACTGATATTTGATGGTTTCATCACAATGTGTCCTGTAGAAGGTCTCTTGCCTTGAGCTCATAGGGTGTTCTATTAGCTTTGCAGAGGTATATGTCCAAGTTCTTGCTTGGGTTTGGGAAGTTCTCAGCTATTATTTCTTTAAATAGTCTCTCTGCTCTCCAGCTGCTCTTCTCCTTCAGTTACACCAATTCTTACATTTGCCTTTCTGATCTAATCTAATAGCTCTTGTAGGGTTTATTTACTTTAAATAAAAAAAAAAATCTTAGTTCACTTTCCTCTTCCATTAATTCTATATTCCTGTCCTCCAAGTCACTTAGTCTTTCTTCCATCTGGTCTGCCCTGTTACCAATGTTTTCTAGTGCATTCTTCTCATTTTATTGAATTCTTCAGTTCCCAAATTTCTGTTTGTATCTTTTTATACTTTTAATCTTCGTTAAATAACTACTTCCGTTTATTAATTTTATTACTGGGATCATTGAATGGTCTTTCTGAATTTTGTTGTAGCTAATTGAATTTTTTTCATAACAGCTAGTTTGATTTCTTTATTTGTTACGTTGTAGAATTCCATGTCTTCGAATTTGGTTGCTAGAGAATTATTTTCTTTTTATGATGTCGTATTTCCTTGATTTTTTTTTCAGTGTTTGAAGATGTACACTTCTGCTTTTGTGTTTGAAGTAGGCTACCCGTCCTTAATTAAAGTTGTGTGTGTGGTCCTTACATCAACAGGTTGGCTATTAGAGACCTTTCTTTTGTATTCCAGAAGGTGGCGCTATAGCTCAAGCTGTGGTCTCTCTTTGTGACGCTGCCTCTCACGCGCTTGGGAGTGTGTTCCAGGAGCTGGCAGCAGATTTGCGGAAGGTGTGGGCTTAGCATCTGAGACTTTGGGTCCAGTGAGGGTATCTGTCAGCGGAGCAGTCCCAGGGGTCCATGAGCAGACTTCCCGCTGAAGGGCCAAAGCTGATGGCACGGAATGCATTCCTTTAATGCCCTTTAAGATTTTTTACTTGCTTCCTTTTCTTTCCTCTTCCTTCCCTTCCAATCAATGAGGTCCCTTCTTACAATTCTGCACGCTGCTGGAGAGACACAGGTCACTACACAACTGTGACATCTAGGGAGTCACCACTTTGGCTTTTGAACTCCTCTGGGGGAGATGTTGCCTCTCTCTACCTCTTCTACCCAAGGTAGCCACTGCCAGAAGCCCAGCCACTCTCAGTACCCCTGGGAGGGGAGGGCCACCCTTTTCTCTGCATCCCAGCTCCTCCCTGTCCTACTCCAGTGGCTCACCAGATTCTCCCTTCAGGCACACTGGACTTCCTCGAATTCTCCCTTGCCCATGGATATCCGCCCAGTTTTGTACTCTCCAGGTTCCCTTTTTAATTCTCCAGGGGGAGTGGAAGTGGAGCAGGCTCCTGGATTCTCTTGGATCCACAGCCCCTGCTGGGGTCCTATCTGCCCACTTTGAACACACAGGTGGATAGAAACCTCCTGGGTGTTCTCGTGTAATGCAGAGTCCCTTTATTCAGTTATGGATGTCCAAATATTGTTAATCAAAGGGGAGAACAAAGAGAAATGACTTCTGTTATCATGATGCGGAAGTCACTTCCAGCTTCCCTCTCTTTTTCTAAGGTAGAGAGGAAATAGGAAAATAAGAATGTATGAAAAAGTTATATAAAATGAAGAAATTCTCATAAAATCAAAATACAAAAATGATATCACCCATCCATCTTTAAAAATGTGCTTTGGAGCAGGACATACATTAGCAACAAACTCAATGAAAGGACAAAATAGGCCATAAAAGGATTGATGTTAGACACTGATACCAGCGACACATAGATACAAGTCAGAATTCTTGATGTAAACATAAATACAAAAATAATGCAAATGTAAAACTATGCCCAAAGAGAATATACAAAATAAAAATAATCCATGTCTTAAAAAGCCATGTTTTATAAATACATGTGGGAGAAAATTAGGGGAAACATAATAATTTTCTTATTTACATGGGAGAGTCAAGAGATTCTCTTGCGTTCTTGATATTGATAATTGAAGAACATGATTTCAAACATATTTTGAGTTTTAAAAACACTTTAGATAACTTCTAATTGACAAAAGTAGAGAAAACGCAGCCGTAGTCCACAGTGCAAAAGACAGAAACAAGAAAAGTTATGGGGAAAATAAGGGGTGTATTAAAATACATATAAATAATAATTTGCCTTTAATAAACATAGATTATGGTTTTTAGATGAAAAAGAAGAAAACACTCAAATTCAAATATTTGCTGTTTCTAAGGGACAAAACTAAAATAAATGTATTAAGTGTAAAAGGAATGGCAAGGATAGACTAGGCACAGAGGAATTCAACAACAGTGGTAACAACATCCTGCAAAGGAGTTTATGGGGAAAATCATTAAATGAACAGATATATCTGTTTATCTGGTTATCTGTGTCTGTGTATTTGTGTATCTACTTATCTCTATATCAATATATCTACATAGATCTGTATATATCTATATGTTCAATGTACTTATGCTTATTTATATGTATATACTTAGACATATACGAGGGAAATCATCCAACTGGATGGTGAAATTATATATTTTCAGGCAAGTGATAACCTCAGATCAACATATGTAAAGTAAAAACCTCAGTACCTGGAGAAATTACAGATGTCCTTTACCTAATGTAGTAAATATGTCTGGCAGATTCTGATCAAGCATGTTAAAACTGAAGAACATAGATAATTGAAATACTTATCAAACCTTTTCACCCAATGAGAACATAACTTACACTCAAGAAAGTTTAAAAATTTTGTCATTTGCGATGAGCCTAGAGGTCTTGTAGAATATATACCCAAACAATATTGGGGTAAGAAATTTTGGAACTTCTAATTGTGTTTATTTTTATCTCACCTTTTAAGATATAGATATATAAAAACACAAAAGTATATTATATAAAATAAAGTTGAAATGTAAAAATATATATGAAGATGAAATTCCATGATTGTGCGTACGTGTGTGTATATTCATTTATTGCGAAAGCAGGCTCAAAATCTTCACTATTAGAATCGTATGGCCCAGAAGTTTGGACCCTAGTGCATTCACCTGCAGTAACTTTTCCAAAGTAAAAATTGTGCAGACCCCACTGTCTACCACAAAATACTCCCAAACTTCAAAACCAAAGGTAGCATCCCTCACTCAAAGCCAATCGGCAAAACAAAACCCCCCATCTACAAACACATCCTGGAAATTAGTATTTGAAATGTAGTAGATATTTACAGGCTTGTTCACTTTGTGTGCTTTGAAATCACTTTGTAACTGCTGTTCAGTGTCCTCTACCCTTCACAGCCAGCTCACATGCTTCATAGTCTTTTCTTGGCCCCTCTCATTATTTACTTCTGTGCTGTATTTACTGCTTGATTAACCCCTACTTCCACCCTAAACTCCGTCAGTAGTTCTTACAATCCTTGGTTTTATTGACTGTCTTTCCCCTCAACCCCCACAATCTTTCTTAAATCCAGGTTCTCCTTAAGATCTAGTGGTGGATTTACCCCATTTTTAGCGTCCCTTCCCAATCTCCATCTTCAGTCAACCATCCTGTTTATTTAGAGGAGCCAATTTATATCTGTCTTCCTGATCTCTTTTCTAAACAGCTAGATTATAATTTCAACCACATCTGCTTACTGACAAGGATTTGCTGAGCATCTGCTATGTGCCTGGGACTATTTTAAACACGTTCACACGCTCTCTCACTTAATGTTTGGGGAAAAAACCTGCAAGACAGATAGTATCACAGATTTACTGACAAGGAAATCAAGTTTTAAGACATTTCGGTAACTCCTCCAGTCCAGTGTCAGAATCCGTATTTGAGCCTAATTCTACCCAATTCCCATGCCCAAGTAGAGGACTAGTGAAAACTACGTTTTAGGAGAATCATCCCTTGGCCCTTTTATCTAGGAAATGACCAGGTCTGTGGGATGAAGACCAGAATAGTTGGTGGAGTTGCTCCACACCCAGCACCATGCTGCGCTGTGCACCTGCAATCAAATTCGCTTGCCGGCAACACTAGGAAGTGGAGGTGGACAGGGAGGGGCCCTTGTGAAGGGCACCCCATTGACAAGGAGCAGACCAGAGATTTGATTTGATTCTGGTCTTCCGTGTTCTATCACTCTGCCTCCATGAGCTATTTTAGCTGTAAGTTACAGATTAAGTTGTTTTCTCTCCTGGTCTGTGCTTGGTTTCATTATTTTTTAAATGAAGAACTTCAATGTCTGATAACCAAAACTTCCTTAGGTTCTCATAAAATTGAATAACTCTAAGCAGCAAAGTTGTTTTCTGAGAAAATGAGGTACCTTAGTAACAGAGATGCAATTGGATATTTTGCCTCAAAATTTACTGTCCACATTCTCATTCTACCCAACGTGCTCCTTCTCTTGCAGTCTGCGTCTCAGCCAAGGCACCATCCAAGCAGACAGACACAGAACTGTGAGTGTGCCCTATTCCCCTCTCCATTCAGAGGATCACCCAGTCCTAAGCACTCCTATGGCCATCATAACTTGCACACTGGCCACCGCTCCCATCCCCACCGGGGCCGCTTTAGTCTCTTGCTTCTAACAACCGTAGATCCATGTCCCTGGTCCTTCTGCCTCTGCCACTGCCCTTCCTCCAAATATTCTCCACAAGGGGCCAGAATGGCCCTTCTTTTTTTTTTTTTTTTTAAATGATTTTTTATTATATTATGTTAGTCACCATACAGTACATCCCCGGATTCCGATGTAAAGTTCGATGCTCCATTTAGTTGCATATAACACCCAGTGCGCCATGCAATACGTGCCCTCCTTACTACCCATCACCAGTCTATCCCATTCCCCCACTGCCCTCCCCTCTGAAGCCCTCAGTTTGTTTCTCATAGTCCATAGTCTCTCATGTTTCATTCCCCCTTCTGATTACCCCCCCTTTCTTTATCCCTTTCTTCCCCTACCGATCACCCTAGTTCTTATGTTCCATAGATGAGAGAAATCATCTGATAATTGTCTTTCTCTGCTTGACTTATTTCACTTAGCATTATCTCCTCCAGTGCCGCCCATGTTGCAGCAAATGTTGAGAAATCGTTCTTTCTGATAGCTGAGTAATATTCCATTGTATATATGGACCACAGCTTCTTAATCCAGTCATCTGTTGAAGGGCATCTCGGCTCCTTCCACGATAATTTCCTTCTAGACGGAGAGTATGTGCCAAACGCAGTGTATGGCACATCTAAGATGCTCAGTAATATTTGTCGAATGAAATAACTTCTAGAAGTCTTAGTCCCCTTTTATATCAACTAATCTTTTTAGCACAAAAATATTTGTTCTTAGGGTTCATTTTTTTTTTCCTGTTCTGCTTCCTAGGAATCTGCTAAGGATATTAGAAGAATAATGTTGGGGAAAGTAGGGTCAGAGGAGGGAACGTCATGAAGTTCGTTCAGAAGAGAATAAAAGGAGCAAGTAGACTTCCCTTCACAACGTAAACTGACCCCATTCCAACATGGTCTTTCGGAAAAGGAGCCATCCTAGAGACACGTACTCAGCTGTGCCAGGTGAGGTGTTTTAGGCTGGTGTGAAGGGAGGAACGTCTCAAAACAAAATTCCAAACACTCTGGAAGATCTGTTCTTCAGTATTCATTTAAAGTTCAAGATCAGCTTGCCTTAGATTATACATTCTAAAGTGAACTTCCCATCTTTACTCAGTCTTGTGCTTTATTTTCCTCTCATAGAGACGATGCCTTCTCTGCTTGAAGCTTACCCTCTGTTCTATAAGCAGGGGTACTCTGGCGGGGCAGCCCCAGTGCTCAGTGCTTTTGGAAATCTTGGGGGGGTGTTTTGCAGCTGCCCCAGTGACTGAGAGGCTCTACTGGCATTTAGTGAGTGGGGCATCTGGAGGCTGCGTGTCTAGCCATGTTCAGGAGAGGACGATGAACAAATCGTTTCTTATGCTGCCACTCATTTTTAGAAGTCCCACCAGACGTTCATATACGTCGAGAACCTATTTATAATTATACGAAGGGAGAACCAAATGATCTCTTTACATATTAAACGTTTAGCATTTTTATGCGGCCTTAATATAAACTGAATTTGCTAGAATGCAGCTATTGTATATGTAGGGCAAGGTTTTACTGTTTTACTTGGAGCTTTACCAAGAGTTGTTCATTATTACAGTAATTCTCATCACTGAGGACACTGCTGTTTGTGGTATTTGAGTCAAAAATGCAAAACACCTGTGTCAGTTTGCATTTTTGGCTGTTTAGATCATTATTTCTTATGTAAGTATTCACATGCTGAATTATGCATTGTCTTACTATAATTTGCTTTGTTTTTATTTCTCTTTTGTATAACAACTCAGGAGTTTGAGGGGTTGTTTTAATTATATCTGTAAACAGATTACATTTTCTATAAATTTTACTTGAGGATTTTGAAATAAGTTACACAATATTTAGGGGGTTAAAAACCATTGATGTATGCAGAAAAACATAATGACTTAAAAGCAAGGACTATGGGGTAGGTCTTGGGTTTGAATCCATTTCCATTACTTGCTTGCTCTGAAAACTTTGGGAAGTCATCTTTTTTTTTTTTTTTTGGTTTAGTTTCCTCATCCATGAAACGTTAACTTTTGCAAGGTTGTTGTGGTGACTGTATAGGTTTATACAGCAGAAGCTGCTTAGATCTAGACTTGGGACAGAGAAAGTAAATGTTAGGTATAATTATTATAAGCCTTGGATATTTAAATACTCCTTTCCTATCTATTTTTTAATGGTATCTGAAAGCATCTGTTTCATTTTTTTGTTATTTATTTTTAGACTATCAGACTCTCCAACATGTTTTGATCTTTGAACATGAAATATAACTTGTCAAACTCTGTTAATATTACATAATTTGAAGTACAAAATCAATCACTTAAGAATACTTTTGAGACATGTATGGGATGGAGAGAGTTTATAATCATTACAGGGAATTATTTTAATAGTGATAAATAGTTACAGACTGGACTTTGTAGATTTCTTTGGATGATAAATGATTTTAAGATTCGTGTTTGAGTCTTCTTCTGCAATGGTGGCAAATGGAAGGTTAATTGGTGGAGAAAAGAGGAGAGTGCAGGGTATGATGGTTAGGTGGCCTTCATTAATCAAATAATTCATTTTGGTTCCTCTTTGGATGGTTGATAACCACCTGTAGACGTGCCCCCACACTGTGGTGCTAATGTTTAAAGCTCAGCTTTGCTGCAAGCAGTTATCACAGTGATAAATTACTGGCGGTTCCAGTTAAAGAGTGCAGGAGAGAAAGTGAGGGGGGCAAGCCAGAGATGGCCTGTAGGGGGGGAAGGGTAGAGGAGGCTCATATGGAGGGGGGGAGTGTCCCAGAAGATAATCATGGCTGCCAAAGAAATGGAGAAGGGAAAGGGGAAGTCTCTGTTTCCAAGGAGGATCATCAATTATGGAGAAAGATAGCCAAGAAATAGATTTCTGGCTTATGCAATGCTAAAATAAAGTTGTTTTATTTAATTGGTAAGTTTGGAATTTTTTTTAAAAAAGCTAAATCTTAAATAGAAAATTTCAATTATAGAATATATTAATACATGGAACATATGTAAATAATTATTATATTATCATCAACTATTTTTCCAGTGAGTGCATTGCTGTGTACGAATGCTCTAGATTTGGAAGAACGAATGAGTGGAAGAATGAATAGGATTTTTGAGCTCAAAAAGACAACCTAGGAGGTAGGCTGAACCACGTTTATCAACCAACCCAGGACCTGTTTCTGTGTGAGAGTGGATGCTATGAATACTCAGGGACAAGTGTAAATGGGGACTGTTCTGGGAAGTCTGGTCACTTTCCAAAAGGTCACCTAGTTAAACCTTCTCACGGTACCCATTTGGAAACAAAGCCAGAAAGATGTGGAATTTCGTGAAGTCACACATTTCATCAGGGACCAAGGAAGGACTAAAACCCAGCTCGTGGTAAAGCGGCGTGTGTCCATTTCTTTTCCGTATTTGCCTGCCTTCCCAGTCACCTCTTGGACAGGTTTCCATGATTGCCTTGCAACGGAGGCTAGATAATGACCTTTGCAAATAGAGAGGTGACTAGAGCAAAAGGTAATTCTTACCCTTCAGCTTGTTTTTAGAAGTTGGCCTTTTTGTCCTTATGTCGAAGTATCAGGAATAGAATGGAAGAGAGCTCCTTAGAAGTTGGCTCTTCATAAGCTATGCATTAGCCAAACGTCAGGGCTTCACGATTGTGCTTTTCATCTACCTGAGTCTGTTTTCTGAAACCTGATTGCAGGGTGTGAGTTCCCTTTAGTGTTCTTTTCTGCTCTTTTTTTCTTCATCTCTGCAGCCCGGTAACTCTGCGAGGCCGCTGCTGCGGTGCTTTTCAACATTACAGGTCTTTGCTATTTGTCCTTCTTTTTCACATAACTACATTAAAGCACAAATGTCCAGGCCTTACTAAATTCAGTACACTTTCTTTGTAGCCTGTTCAACCACGTGAATCCTGGAATGGACCGGGGCGCCTGGAGATCTGGCAGAACATATTATCTGCATTTCTGGCTTCCAGGACACACAGTGATGAATTTTGTGGGTCCCTCAGGGGACCATCACTACTTGAGCCAAACCTGAGGGCTGTGTGTTTGGGGATCTTTTTGAGCCACCAAACACGGTGTGTTCAGATTCCATAAATGAGATTTTTTTAAGCCCTTCAGCCTGTGGGTATGACTGTGGGTGTCCTTGTACTGTGTGCCAGGACAGCTGTAGTTCGTAGCAAATGGGAAAACATTTGGCAAACATTTAATTTTGCTTGTCAGAACTTTATGAAGAAAGAGATCTGACCTTAATAGGATTCATGTTTTTTTTTAAATTAAAAAAAACGGGTTCATTAAAATGAACTCTATAAAAATTCCTCAGTGTAAAATGATTATGTTGTGCACTTAAAATAAGAACGATGTTATTTTGAATTTAAGTGACCTAAAGAAAATAAGTTTTATCCAAAATCTGCAAGTGTGCACAGAGAAATGAAAAATGACGTTGTAAGATCTCCCATTAAGTGAGTCTTCACCACATGGCAAGCATGCATGGTATTATATGATTTATAGGTCTTAAAAATTAATCTTTATAAGAACATAGTAAAGTATACACTATTATGATCCTATTCCAGATGAGAAAGCTGAGGCTCACAAAGTGGGAGTTTGTTGCCCCAGACCACACAGATCGTAGGTAGCAGAACCGGGGGTCAGCAGGGGTTCTGTGCAAAATAAAGTACATGACAAATTCCTCACCTAAATAACAGGCAAAAGTAATCTATTTCAAGCAGTGTCAACTAGTTTAACAGATTGTGTCAGCTATAGCATAATATCAAAAACTTTCCCTATAATATCAAGAACTGGTTTCTACAGGGTTACTGAAGAGAACCACAACCATTGTTAAAAATCCATCTCTGCCCTGCTTCCTCTGAGGCGTGCACACACAGTGCAGACGGAGCAGCGGCTTGAACCCATCACAGCAATTGGAAGCATCTGCACTTGGGGCTTTCTACTTGGAGACCAGATTTGAAACCACTGTTTTCTGTGTCAATGGTGTCTTCACATATTTGGCAAATCTCTTCCAGTTGGCAGCCATACTGGGATTTCCCTGTTCCTCGGTTTCAGCCAGTCAGGCATTTGGTACAGAGCCCATATTAAAAATCGATCATCCCAAATGTAGCATAAAGATTTGATGACAGTACATACATCCTTATTCATATACTACAGCAGTAAACAAATATATGCTTAGACTAGAACTTTATTTTAATAGGTCATTTTTTAAACTTACATCCCTGTGTCTTTTCCATTGAAGCACTGAAGAAAAACGAATCTGGATACTTAGAGAATATATCATCTGTGTAACAATAGGCCTCCGTCTGTGGTAGACATTGCTAGTGTTCACTGATCCCCTCCTCTGGCTTCTTGGGCATGAGGGAGACCCGACTCCCTGGCCCATGCAGCTGTGTGAGATCTGGGACTGGCTTGTGTAATGAAATAGGAACAGAAGGGCAGTACGTACTTTCAGGTTTCCTGCTTAAATAACCTACCCTGATTTCCTGCTCCCCTCAGGATAAGCACCAAACTCCGAATATGGTTTAGAAGGCTTTTTGTGATCTGTCTGCCTTCACCTCTCCATCCCTTCTCTATTTCCTGCCTTGTTGTCTGTCTCAGCCACCCTGAGGTTTCTGGAATGCACTATTCTCTCTCTCACCACTGGATTCAAGTGACAGCCACTTCCTCCAAGCAGTCCACTCTGACCTCCAAAGCACTGGTTAAATGACCCTTCTGTGCCCTCTTGTACAGTGTTCTGCAGTTATAGTACTTCTCACGTCTTGTCAAAAGTTCTTTCTTGCTCATCTGTTTCCCCACTGGGTCATATGCTCATCAAGGGCAGACTGATGTATCATTGTTCATTCATTTAATAATTATTTCCAACTCTAAAAAATGTTCCTCCTATTCTGACTCATAACTCCCCATTTTCCCCTTTGTTTAGACAAATTACTGCAAAACCTCTTTGGACCCCTCCCTTCCCCTTTGTCCTCTTCCCTAGCTCATCCAACAACAAATCTTTGTGGTTTCAGCTCCCAAATTATGCATTCATCCATTTCGCTCATTCACTTACTACCACCTTAGTCCAACTTCTTATTTAGATTATGAAAATACCATCCAAATTGCATTCCCTACTTCTGCTCTTACTTCCTATTTGTGAAGTTGGATACATATTACTTCCCTTCTTAAAACGTGCCAATAGTTTCCTATTATATTCAAAATTTAATGCAAACTCCTTTTCATGGCCTGTGGCCCTATGTGAGTTGGCCACTACCTACTTGTCTGACCTCATCTCAGATATGCTCAATACTTTACAAGCACTCTGGCCCTCCTGCTGTTCCCTGAGTGAAACAACCTAGTATGATCTGTATTTGTTTGTGTGTCCTCTGAGTTGCATAAATATCCCAGCATGACACTATCAAGTGTTTGGGGCAGTGATAAAGGAGGAAATACAGTGACATACCATCTTTGTTACCAGTTTTATTTCTTTGTAATAAACTATGGTTTACCTTATAGCTTATAATTAGTTATATAGCCATAGATTTTTGTCAGCTGACGATGGTTAGGCTAGGTCACCATAATGGTTTACGGGATGAGGAACATCACTGTAGCCAGGAAAAATTCCCGTTCTGCTGGAGTTCAAACTTGTTCATTTGGCAGAAAGCCGATGAAGAAGTAAGAGTACAGACAACTAGCTGAAACTGAAACTACTTACAGACTACTTGATTCTCCAATTCTCTCCCTTATTTTACTTTTCAACAACATAGCTGGCACTCAAAATCTAGTAATTACCAGAGAGTAACTAGGATGGCATTTCTTAAGATATTGGAAGAAAGAATCTGGAAAGGGATGTGACAAAATATTGGAATTGGTTGAGAAATATTTTACCAGGAAGCAGGCAAATATTATGACAGAAAATACATAAAGTTCAGGGGCACCTGGGTGGCACAGCGGTTAAGCGTCTGCCTTCAGCTCAGGGCGTGATCCTGGCGTTATGGGATCGAGCCCTGCATCAGGCTCCTCTTGTGAGCCTGCTTCTTCCTCTCTCACTCCCCCTGCTTGTGTTCCCTCTCTCGCTGGCTGTCTCTATCTCTGTCAAATAAATAAATAAAAATCTTAAAAAAAAAAAAAAGAAAAAAGAAAATACATAAAGTTCAATAGTGACTACCCTGAAACAAATGCTTAGAGATAAAAGAGAAGTAGAAAGTAATTAAAAATAGTAAGGTAGCAGCACTTAGTCAAGAAATTTGAGAAATACCACCATCTCAGAAATGGAAAACAGGAGAATTAGCAAAAAGAAAATTGAAGATTAGATCCTGCTGAAAATGGAATGAGGGATATGAAAGAAGTGTATGAAGAAATTGAACAAATTAATAAAAGTTAAAAGAATAGAGAATATGATAAAAAGTTTGAGATAACACACATTGATACTAAGAACAGAATGAAAAAAATATGTTAAAATATGAGGTTAGGGTGAAACAGGTGAAATGGGCTAGAACTACACCTACTGTGCTGAGCACTGAATAATATATAGCATTAGTGAGGGGCACTCACAGTTGAACTATCTGATGGCTCTTTAATGAAGTCAGTATTTATCTAAAATCAGAAAGGAGGAAATAGAAGAGAATTAAACCCCAATTTTCAAAGTTCCATAGAGCTTGATGAATGGGAGATAAAATCTAGAACCTCTTCAATATGAAGACTCTAATAGAAGACTCTACTAAAGCTAGAAACGTCAAGATGCATACTTCAGTGCAATGGAAAGGAATAACAGCCTGTCCACAGAAGAGGACATAGCTTTGGCACAGGCTGGAAGGGGAAAATATCTCCCTGGATTATTTGTGCCACAAGTTAATCCTCATGCAGGTTTGCTACCTGGATTCATGTAATTTATTTGTTACAAGATATGTCAAGCATAACCACTTTAAATTCAGCGAGAAATCTAAAAAAGAAGAGTATAATTAAATTTTGGGGGACCACATACACAAAGAGATGGAAAATATATGACAGGGTAAGATGAAAAAGAGTATTGGGATACAGTCTAACATGTACCTAATTAGGATTTCAGAAGAAACAGGAAAAGAAGCAATATTTGAGGAGATAAATAGTAAGAGTTTCCCAGACTTTTGGAAAGACCGTAACTTTTCAATTGAAAAAAGACGAAGGTAAGACATAAAATTAACAGGATAAATAAGAAATGCTAATTTAATGAGTCCAAGTAAACTATAAAATACCAAAGGCAAAAATAAGGTGCTTAAACAAAGACAGGAAAAAATGATTACTGCAAAGAAATGGCAAGTTGAGGGACGACTGACTTCTTAATAGCAGTGGCCAGAAGATAAGTCATACTTTCAAAGTCTGAAGAAAGTAACAGTCAACCTACTCTATATATTTGTGACAATATCTTTCAAGAATATTGGGGAAATTAAGTCATTTTCAGACAATAACTGAGAACATTCATCACCAATAAACCCACACTAGAGGATGTTATAAAGAATACACTTAAGGCAGAAGAAAAATTATACTGTAGGAAGTACTTCTAATTGGTGAGAAGAAATGATGAATCAAGATGTTATTACGTGAGAAAGACCTAAACATTTGTTGTGGAAAAATATCTGAGTCTATAACTAAAGTTTTTTGGACTGCATATAAAAAAGATAAAAATGTAAAACTAGGGACACCAGGGTGGCTCAGTTAAGTGTCCAACTCTTGATTTAGGCTCAGGTCATGATTTGTGAGACTGAGCTCTGTGTGGGGCTCCAAGGTCAACATGGAGTCTGCTTGAGATTCTCTTCCTCTCTCTCTGGCCCTTTCCTTGTTCACACACATAGATGCTCTCTTTCTTGCTCAAGTAAATAAATAAAATCTTTAAAAAAAATGTAAAACTCTGAGATGTTAAGCAAAAAGGATAGTGGGATGTAATCTCTACACACACACACACACACACCATAATGTGAGTGAAATACAGCCTAACATGCATCATGCAGTGTGCAATGGTGGAATTCATACGTGTTAGTGAAAACTATCAGAATGAAAGTCTTCTAAGATTCTTACATTTGCGGGAAGGAGAGTAAGGATCTTGACTAACATTAGACTAGGTCTGAATTTAATCATGGGACTTCTTAAAACAAGAAACATAAAAGTATATAAGTTAATATAGAGGATAAATGGACTGAGAAAAAAATAACTTCTCCCAGTCAATTGAAGAAGCCAAGGTACGAAGAAAAAAATAGGAAAATCATAAGAGAAGCAACAAAAATAAGATGGTAGAAATGAAATTTATCAGTAATCAAAAGAAGTATAAATTAAATATACTCATAGTTGCAATAACTGTAAGACTAGATTTTAAAAATCCAACTTTGTGATATTTCGATGAGACTCAGCTAAAACAAAAATATAAAAAGATATCAAAAATTTGAAAGACAAGAAATGGAAAAAATATGCTAAAATACTAGCCAGAAGAAAGTGAAAGTAGCTGAATTAGTGTCAGGCAAGAATAGACTTTAAAGTAAAAAAAGACTTTATAGGTGACTTCAAAAAAGATAACTTATTTTATGGATTTGCTCCACAGTGAAATAATGTTTGATTCAATTGTGAGAAATAATAATTCTGAACTGAAAATATAGCTTCAAAATACAGAAAGCAAAAATCGAAATACAAAGAGAAATGGAAAAATGCATCATCATCTAGGGAGAATGTGTCTTACCTCTTTCAGTATGTGGTATAAGCAGCAGTCAAAAAAAATCATTTAAGTACATAATAAATTTGAACAGTAATTTAGAAGCTAGACCTAATAACAAAATAGAAGGCTGTACTGAACAATTGGAGAATATATCAGGCGTAAGCCTGGAAGCAAAACATTTAAGTGGTAGCCCACGAAGATACTCTTCTTAGGTACTGATGTGAAAGGGTTAAAATGTTTAAAATTCTAGAGATCTAAATCCAAAGCCCTAGAAGAAAAGCTTATTCCTCGATCTTTACCTGTGTTTTTCTATTTCCCTCCTAAACTTCAAATATTTATACACAATGAAGTTGGCTGTATTTGAATAAAAACCTGCCGAAGAGTTTGTTTTCCTCCATCTGAGTCTAATTGGATTTCTTTCTTTTTTTTTTTTCATGGGATGGTCAGATTGAGTCAAGCTTGTCTACCAGCAGAGCGGATTGTAAATTCCCATCCAGATTTGTGATTAGACAAGGCTTTAACAAGAGTGTTTATCGTTTTATTTGGGGAAAGACAAAATGCTCACGCATAAAGAACGCATTGAGAATGTTCACAGAATACTTAGTTTGCACTAATATGCTACTAGCTTTCTATATGGTGGGGTTTTTTTGTGTTTTTTTTTAACCTTTTTTCCTGTCATGCCCTCTTTTCATGTCTGGGCTTGTGAGATTATAGATATTTCAGTTAAAAAAATTACTTTATTTCCTGATACACGTCACTGGCATCTTGTTCTGCATGAAAATGAAGAGTTGTGTATGTTTTTCTCCTATTCAGAGAAACCGTGGGTAGTCCTATAACATATGTAGTAAATTTTATCTTTCATATCACATCTCAAGGAAAACAACTTCCATTAGTCTGAGGAAACTTCTGTTCTTCTCTGAAGAGATATTCTGCCTACCAAAATATAGCATAGCCACTGTAGTTGATGTATTTGGCTAATAAACACATCTTAGAAAAGGCTCCTGTGTGAAAAAGAAATAATGATATGGCAAAGGGTTAAATATTCTGACTTTTTTCCTGTGGAGTTTCAGAATCACATATCTGTTGTTCAAGAGCAAGTTCTTGTTTTTTTGTTTTTGTTTTTTTTTTTAAGATTCATTTGCTCATTGAAGAGAGTGAAAGTACAGAGTCCAGGAGCACATGAGCGGGGGGAGGGGCAAGGGGAGAGAATCTCCAGCGCACTCCCCACTGAGCACAGAGCCCATGCGGGGCTGGATCTCAGGGTCCTGAGATCAGACCTGAGCTGAAACCGAGTTGGAGGCTCAACAAACGGAGCCACCCAGGAGCCCCAAAGTTCTAGATAGAGTTGATAGAGTTCCACTCCATTTCCTGGTCTTTTCTCCAGTTAACCTTAGAAAAGATTACTTCTCTATTTTAAAATTATTATTTTCATCTTTGTTGGTGCATAATTGACAAATACAAATTTAATATATTTAAGGTTTACAGCTTGATGTCTTGATATATGTATACATCGGGAAATGATCACCACCACCAACCTAATTAACATATCTCTATCACTTCGTATAGTTCATTTCCTTCCATCCTTCTTTTCTTTCTTCCTTTATGATGAGAACATTCAAGATCTACCCTCTTAGTAAATGTGAAATATACAATTCAGCATTAACTATCATCACCATGCTGTGGACTAGATCTCTAGAAGTGCTTTATCTTGCATGACTAAAACTTTGTACCTTTTGATCAACATCTCCCCATTCCCCCTTTCTCTCAGCCACTGGAAACCACATTCTACTCTCTGCTTTTATGAGTTTGACTCTTTTAGATTGGACACACAAGTGAGATCATGCAGTGTTTGTGTCTGGCTTATGTCACTTAGCATAATGTCCTCCAAATCCATCCATCCATGTTATCACAAATGGCAGGATCTTCTTCTTTTTACTGAAAGCCTGAATAATATTTCATTTTACATATATATATATATACTCACACATGCGTGTATACTACATTTTCTCCTGTATTTGTCTGGGAAGTGAGAATAAGTTTTTCTTGGACAGTTGAATATAAGACTGTTGAATGTAAGCTAGCCTTTCCACTGAGAGGTTGTCATATGTGGGGGAATTTCAGAATGGGTTCAGAATAGAAAGTCCTCCCAATGAACCCAGTAGCCAAGTAGCTGAATTCCGACTATCAGGTTGCAAGAGTGTAGCACGTGTTTGCAGACACTTTACAGAGGCCACTGCTTCAGAAAAATCGTGCAATGGGAAAGTTCAGTGCAAATTTATTTTGTTTGTATATATGCATCTGTATTAACGAACTTTCAACCCAAAACGACGACTTTAGTAATAATAATGCTGATGTACAGAGAAGAGTTCTCAAACTTGGAATGTGCATATTTATCACTTGGAGAATCTTGTTAAATACAGAATTGGTTTCAGTATATTTCAGGGATGGCCTGAGATTCTGCATTTCTAACAAGTCCGCACGTGGTGCTGGTGCTGCTCATTCTAGGACCACACTTTGAGTAGCAAGGGCCTAGAACTTATTTATTTTATGTGGAATTCTCCAATAGCTGTGCAGAGTAGGTATTAACCCCTTGTACAGATGAGAAAATAGAGGCTACGAGAAATTATCTGATACTGTCATGCAGCTGTAAGTCCTCTGATTGAGCATTTTTTTTTGCCATCCTTCAACTATATTCCCTCAATTTATCTCTTGAATTACTATTTTTTTAAACTTGTTTTTCGTGTAGTAGCAACTCCTGCCCTTTCTTTAGAAATCTCGTATCTTTGTAAGTTCTTTTCAAAAAAACTTAAGTAAACTATAACACATGGAAGCACTAGGTCTTAAAATTTTTACGGCCCAGTCCCTTAGCTATGACAGCCCCACTGTCCTCTGTATATCTGACCACAAGACAGCTTCGTGGTGACATACTTGAGGAACGCGGCATCACTGAGTAAGGCCAGGGAGCCGATCTATAAATAGGATTTTCCGCTAAAGAGGAGTTTGGGATCTCTCATTACTTTTGTAGAAAAAGTTCTACCTCAAGTTTTTAATCTACCACTAAGTAATGCCTGTGAGTTTTTAAGCACCACTATTAGGGGGTGCTGCCTGTGAAGAGTCTAACCAAATGTTATGGGGTTGATCATGGCATTAAACGGTCAGGTGCCCCGGGTGATCCCAATAAGAAATGGAGCCTGAGAACTACCGTTTTAAAAGAACTAATACTTAAGCACCTGCTTACCCAGAACAATGAAATGACAATTTCTGGGTAGAACTCAAACATGGCTAATCTTTTAAAGCTTCTAGATGATTTCACTGTGGAGCTTGTTTAAAAATCATTGCCCCAACTCATTATCTTTGAGGTGTACGTTGTGGTGGAAAAGGGAGCTTTCTTTCTCCCGCTAAGATGAATGGAAATGATCACAAGAGGATGGGGGGGGTAGCTTTGGTTAAAATGATGACAGTTCTGAAAACTAAAGCAACAAGGAAAGGCCATCAGTAAGATGAAGTCAGTTTGTGCATATTTTAACTCTGGTTTCTCAACAAAAATGCATCAACTCTGAGTTCATCCCATTTGTACTAATCTTAATGCAGGCTTGTGTTGTATTTCTTTCCCATTGTGTGTCATAAAATCAAGGATTTAAAGGTAATGAAATTTTGAGATCCTGTGTTAGGTAAATTGTAAGAATTCATTACACACTAGATTTCATCTTTCACATTTCCCCCTATGATTTTTTTTCTTTTCTGTATGCAAGGTCGTGATATTTTGTCATGTGAGCTATGTTAGCCTCATAGATCTTGGTTTCTTATCAGGTTCAATGCCACGTCCTTCAATAAAAACAGCAGTTATACCAAACTCATGATACACTGTTCTTGGACAAAAATGGAATATGACTGAAGTTCATTTCTCAAGTTTATCTAGATTGTGGTACAGAAAAACTACAAAGCTATTTTCTATAGTACAAAGAGAATTTTCTTTATTTCCATATGGAAAGTGGCCTCAAATTTAGGAACCTATCACTTCCTTCTAGAAAGGTACTGAGCTTTAAGTTTGTCTCTTCACAATATATTTAGGGAGAAATTTAGTTTCTACCAAGATAAAAGTAAACATCAAAATATAAAAGTGAGACTTCAAGTAGTCAGTTGCTCAGTTTATTATATTCAAGACAGATTCAGCATCATGCAAAATAATGGGTTTAAAACCAACAGTATTATTTTGTTTTCAAGCAGCATACTCTTATGAAGTTTGCTTGCTGATTATTGCTGAGCAGGCCATAAATAACTCCCATTCAATCTCTTGCCCTTACCAAGACCCTCTGTTCGGAGTTAAAAAAAAAATTTTTTTTTTTAAATATCAGGATTTTTTTTTTAAGATTTTATTTATTTATTTGACAGAGAGACAGCCAGCGAGAGAGGGAACACAAGCAGGGGGAGTGGGAGAGGAAGAATCAGGCTCCCAGCAGAGGAACCTGATGTGGGGCTCGATCCCAGGACTCTGGGATCACGCCCTGAGCGAAAGGCAGACGCTTGACGACCGAGCCACCCAGGCGCCCCTCACAGTTAAAATTTTAACTTCTGTGCCTCTCAAAGAATTGAGGCAGGGAGGGGACAAAGGAGTTCTTCCAAATGATTGATGATGATGATTTATTGCCTAAAGGCAGATCTCAGAGTGACATTGTTTCATAACAAATTGGTGCTGACAAAAAATAAAGAACTATTAAAAAAATGTGATGGGCCTCCATGGTGAACCATGAGATGCTAAGGTCCTTGATAAGGTTGTGTCGTATTGACTGGTGTATTTCTTCAATTCTTGCCAACCTCTCCTAGTTGGTCTCTTGTAGAACTTCCCTCTTTCTACTCTGTTTAAGCTGAGTTTCGTTCAGTTTTTGCAGCGATATTATATCCTTTCTGGCCTCTCAGAAAGGATACTTTTGTACATGTTGTGCCCCTTGCCTAGATCAGTGATTCTCAAGCTGTTCTCAGAATCCCTTCATGCCCTGAAAAATGACTGAGAACAACCAACGGCTTTTGTTGACAGAAGTTATATGATTGTATCTATCACATTAGAAATTGAAGCTGAGAACATTTTTTTTAATTTTAATTTTTTAGGGATTTTATTTGTTTACTTGACAGAGAGAGACAGCCAGTGAGAGAGGGAACACAAGCAGGGGGAGAGAGAGAGGGAGATGCAGGCTCCCAGCAGAGCATGGAGCCTGATGTGGGGCTTGATCCCAGGACCCTGGGATCATGCCCTGAGCCGAAGGCAGATGCTTAACGACTGAGCCACCCAGGCGCCCTGAAGCTGAGAACATTTTAAGTTATTAGTTTTCTAATACGATATAAGCCCATTACATATTACAAATAACATTTTTGTGAAAAGTAAACTCTATCTTTTAAAACAAAAAGAATTACTGAAAGGATTAACTTTTTTCCCCCACGTCTCTTTAATGTCTACCTTAATAGAAGATGGGTGGATTCTAACATGTGCTTCTGCATTCAGTCTTTTGCAATATGTTTTGCTTGAAATATATGAGCAAAATCCAGCCTCAGACACATATGTGATTGGAAAAGGAGATGTATTTTAGCAGACTTTTTAGATAATAGTGAATATTCTTCTTTTTCACTACACTAAAATTCAGCAGCAGTTTCTTACAGCTTAGTTGCTGTGGTTACAAGACTAGTTCATAATAAAAATTAAGGTACCTAATTTTAGATAATAGTGAATATTCTTCTTTCCCACTATGCTAAAATTTAGCAGCAGTTTCTTACAGCTTAGTTGAGCTGTGGTTACAAGACTAGTTCATAATAAAAATTAAGATACCTAATCATAAATTTACTTCTTCTTAGAACAAAAAAAGCACTGCTTCTATGAACACTCCCCAGATCACCTAACATGAGCCAAAACCCTATTATGAGTCCTTTCTGAAACTCCCTTACTGGGATCTCCCCTCTGGTTCTCAACAGTACGTGTTCTCCTTCAGTGCAGTAAGTCAACCAATGATAGCTTGTTCAACTACAGGGGTATTACTGGTGGTCCTGGGCTGGAAAGAATCAACAATGATTTTTATGGTCCCATGTGAGTAGGATTTCAAGGTCTATTTATGCAGGTAGATAAAACAATTGAACCCATTTTCAAGAGATCGCCATAAAGATGAGCAACCACCATCCTGCTTCTGGGATTGGTGTTATTCTGACAATACAACTGCCTTAAGTCCTTGGCTTTCTTTTTAGAAGACTCTGATAGCCAGTAATCAATGCTAAAATATAAAATAACAATAAAATATTCGATATTGGCAATATCCTAAACTTTACCTGGATTGATATGTGAACATAGGGTTTACAATAGAAATTTATTATAATCTAAATATACTAGTTTTTAGCAAAATGTTAGACAATTACAGAAAATGCTTAGAAAATACAGTAAAAATTATAGAAATCCATAGGAATGATCTCACATGAACTTTTGTGGTCACGCTCATCTTTATAGCTCTATCAATGAAATGTTTAATATATGAGGAAAACTTTGTGTTCATAAAGCACTCTAGTTACCAGAATTTTAAGTAATACTGAAATTATTGGAAGTGTAAGTTTCAAACTTAGTTTTTTTTCCAAGCGTTATGTACGATTTACAAATTTTATTCTATTTATAGATCTATAGGTTGGGAGCAATCACTCATTTGTTATTTATGTTCATTAACTCATAAATTTAACAGATTAAATTCCATTGTATGAATAATACCGTCTATAATATTATATTTCAGAAAGTTAATATATCTGATTTTCTCAACACTATAAAAATCAGATTTACACATCTAACAAGCAGAATATCCTTAGATATTTCAATACAACTTCAAATAAATTTTTCCTAAATTTATAAATTAATAAATCAGATTATATTTACTATTAAAACTACTATCTACAAATTGATCAATTGTCTTTTATGCCTTTCAAAGTAAAATCACATCTATAATATCAATTTTAAAAGTTTAAGTAAAACTACATGTCTAATAAATCAATAGAGGGTCCACATAGCATAGTGGATAATAGTATGAACCCTGAAACTTTACTATCTGAGGTTCAAAACCCAGATTTGCCACTTACTACCTATACAACCTTGAGTGAATTACTTCTCTGCTTCTATTTTCTCACCTATATAATGAATTATTTTAGGACTGTTATGAGTAGTAAATAGTATAATAGTTCTAAAACCTCAAGAGTACCTGTTACATAGAATTATATATGATTTATTAAAATACATAAAATTTCTCTAAAATATTGAGTTATTTTAAACATTTAAAAACTTAAGTTCTGCAATCATCAAATGTTATTTCTGATCTTAACCTCAAATTGATAAGAAAATAGATTTGATTTACGAATTTCTACTCTTATTTTCACAACTTCTTGTGGTTTCAAACTCATCTACATAGGAAAGGACATGTACTGTCTCATACAAATGGAAGTTACTTGTTGGATATTGGTGACTGATGCAAACATGGATTTGAGTTATTGGCCAAGATTTGAGGAACAGGACCTGGGATCTGTTCAGCTTTTGTACCTTCCAAAAGGATTTTTTTTTCTAAAATGTAATATCAATAAGCTGGTCTCGTTCTTACAGCTAGGACTCTGCTCGCTTTGTCAATAGAGAGCTGAATGCCTATAATTACAGCTGAGATTCATTTTATCAACCCAGTAAATTTGGCTCTAACCCAATTTTCAACTTCAATCTCTGTTTTAATCTTGGCTCCAAATTTTAATTGCCTGAATGGAAAGGATTGAATTTTTTATCCCCTACACACACTTTAATTTATTCGCTATTTGGATTAAGTGAATTTCATTATTGCCTGATGTAATGTTTCATGCTTCTTCATATTTTTCTTTTGGTACTGTATAAAGTTCTATCATTTTCTTGACAGCGTTCTTAATTCTTCTGTTCCCACTTTTTATTTATTCCTGGCTAAGGCATGAAGGAAACAAATTACACTTTTTAACCTCTGCCCATTGGCAACCTTGCATTATTGGACCTCTCTTAACAAAGCTTTCTAACTGTCCTGCTTGCTTCCGTCAGCTGGAATACCTTGGGCCATGTGCTTCCCTCTCTTGCAACACTTTATCAAAATCTGAAAGAAGTAGCTAACATCTTCCATCATCCTGACATCTTCTGTCCAGCCCCCTGAAATTCCCATCTTTAGTCATATTATCTGAGTCTCAAAACACAACAGATGGTTGCTTAATCATACAGCTTTTCTATTTAGAGTAGCAAGAATTGAAATTTTCCTAGCCCTCAGTGTAAGAAATCCTCAATGTTTCTCATTTGGTCTCCACTCATTTTCACAATTTAGCATATGATGCTTTTGATGCTTACTTCCAAGGACCAATTTCATTATTAGTTAGGACTCTTGGTTGTAAGTAACAGAGGATTACTCTGGTTAACGTAAGTTTAAAAGAGGAGACTGGGGTTATTGGAGAAAAGCTGTGATAACCAATAGAATCAAAGGAAGAGTGGAACAATTTCTTTGTGAGGAAGAGTAGGAACAGCTGGACTTCGTAGATCTCTATAGTTTTCTGACATTTTGATGACACAGCTTGAAAAACTTTTCGTTAATTATCTAAACCCAAGTTTACTTGCAAAGTACTCTTTAGAACTCTAACAATCGTTTTCAAAACTCAGTGATTGTACCTGGTCTGAAAAACTCTTTCATTTTACAGATAAGAAAGCTGATCCAGAGGGTTTAAATAATTTGATTATGGTATATATAATAAAGTTCCTTTGGCACATAGGACTATTCGAAGGGATTTATTTGCTTAAGAGTCAATTAACTCCTAAAGCATTCCTAAGAGTAAATATGATTAAAGTGCCATTTTACTAGGATGCATTGTTAGTTCCTTTGTTGTATCACTGAATATGACACCGTGGTCTTTATATTTATATTTAGTATAAAGTCATTCTTTATACTTTTCTCGGCTCTTCTCCTTTATCTACAAAAATACCAAGATTATGTATGGATTAGTTGCTTAAAGCCAATCAGTAACACTGAGAATATATTTGAGAATGACTGCCTGAATGTGACAATATAAAAAATATGATTTTTTTATTCTAACTCATTTTGCCCAGTGGCTTGTTAAAATGAGATCCCTCTGAAAAGATTAGCTCTTTGTAATTGTATTTACCCAAAAAAATTTACTGACCACACACGTTGTGTAAGGCACATAACAGTTTGGGGTGCATTAATAAACAAAACATAAAAGCAAAGATAAAATATCTGTGACTTTCTGGAATTTGCATTCTAGCTGGAGAATAGATGATAAGCATACAATGTAATAAATTATATAGTAGAATAGTTGGTACTAAGCATAGGAAATAAAGTGGGATAAGGCAATCAGAAATTGGAAAGAAGGGTTCAGATTTTAAATATGGTAGTTAGGAAAGTCCTCATTGAAAAGATGACATTTGAACAGAGACTCAAAGGAGGTGAGGGACTCTTTCATGTGACTATTTAGAGAAAGGATATTAGACTATATTTGGATTTATTTTGGATTTTTAAATTGAACTTTATTGAGGTATAATTTACATATAATAAAATGCACCCATTGTAATTTTAGAGTTTGATGAGTTTTGATAAATGTATATTTCATGTTATCACGTTCAAAAACAAAATATAGAACATTTCTGTCCCGTCCAAAAGTTTCTTCATGCTCCGTTCCAATCAACCCCCACCTTTCAGCACTAGTCTCAGACAATCACTGAACATTTTTTTACCTGTAATTTAGATTTATCTTCCTAGAGTTTTATAAAAATGAAATTAAACAATAGTATTTCTTTGTGTTGGCTTCCATTCACTCAGCATACATTTTTTGTGGTTCGGCTTTGTTGCTGTGTATCTCAGCAGTTCATTTTTTTCATCCATGTGTATCCCACTGCATGGATAGTTTGCATAGTTTGTATTTTCGTTTGTTTGTTGGTGGACGTTTGGGTTGTGTCCATTTTTCCATTATTGCATATAAGGCTGCTGTGGATGTTCAAGACAAGACTTTGTGTGGACATATATTTTCATTTCTCTTAGATATACAAGTGTGTGTTTATTAAAAAAAAAATCGTTTCCAAAGTGTTGGCCCCATTTTCTACTCCTGCCATTAATGTGTAAGATTTCCAATAGCTCCATATCCTTACTAACATTAGCCAATGTCAATCTTTTAAAATTTTAGCCACTTGAGTGTGTGGATGGTGGTACCTCACTGTGGTTTTCATTTATATTTTCTTGATGACTAATGATGTTAGTCACTTGTGAATCTTTTCCTGTGATGTGTTTGTTCAAATATTTTTTCTATTTTTAAAAATCAATAGTCTGTCTTGATAGTACTGAGTTGTAGGAAGTATTTCTATATTCTGGTTATAAATCCTTTGGTATTTGTATGTATTGTCACTATTTTCTCCCAGGCTGTGGCTTGCCTTTCTTTTTTTTTTTTTTTTAATGGGTAACACACTGTAGATAACTAAGGCTCCCAGACTTCAAGGGGACATGAAATAACTTGGATAAGGCAGGAAATGTTAAAGGTAGATATGAAATGAGTGAGTTTTGTATGCCAATCATAATTTTGTACGGTCCCCCAGGCTATTTCTTAAAGTAAATCCCTTTCTTTTGTTTACCATCTAGCACTTGATTATATTTTTTCGTGTAATTTTGCCTTGGCTTTTCACATGTGTACATCTTCTTTTCTTAGCCAGGTGGTTCCTTCCTTAGCTAGATTATAAGTCCTTTACTTTCACTATAAGTTTTGTGTTTTTCTTCTGTGTCCACCATAGCAACTATGGGCTCACTAGTTTTTAAGAATGTACTTATTCATTTGATTAGACTTGGATTCTAAAGTCCAAGTTTTATAAGTATTCGGTGGATTTGTGATTATTTTGGTGGTTTTCCTCATGTGTGTTAGGGTTCTCCAGAGAAACTGAACCAACAGGATGCATATATAGATAGAAAGAGATTTATTATAAGGATTTGGCTCACATTGTTATGGAAGCTGAGAAGTCCCCAAATCTGCAGTTGGCAAACTGGAGACCCAGGAGAGCCAGTGGTATAGTTCCAGTCTGAGTGTGAAGGTCTGAGAACCAGGAGAGCTAATAGTATAAGTTTCAGTTGGAAAGCCACAAACTCAAGGCCCAGAAGAGTTGATGTTTCAGTTTGAGTTAGAAGACAGGAGAAACCACATGTCCTAGCTCTAAGGCATTCAGGTGGGAGGAGTCCCCCCATTTATGATAGGAAGTATCAGCCTTCAACTGATTGGATGAGGCCCACCCACACTGAGGAGAGCAATTTGCTTTACTGAGTCTGCCAATTCAAATGTTAGTCTCACCAAAAAAACACCTTCACAGACACAGAATATTTGACCAAATATCTAGGCACCCTGTGGCCCAGCCAAACTGACACATAAAACTAACCAGCAACCATGGTAGAGGGAGACTAAAACGGGACAAAAAAATTCTTCTCAATTTACAAAAGGGTATGGAAAAACTAGATGGGCAAATTTCAATCATGTGAAGGAAAGATGTGGCTATCTAAACATTTATATTTGGTACCTACTTAAGTATATATTGAATTACTAGATATTTGAAATGAATAAATGCCCACTTGAACTATCAACAACTGTTCACCAATGCTTTACTACTTTTTATAAAATGTTTTTTAGAACTATATTGTTGTATAAGTTTTCTAGATAGCTTGAAATAGTCAGATGCCAGTTCATAACCACCCAAACCTAGGGGAAGGTATATTCCTCATGCAATCTCTGGGCTCCTAATATTTCCTAAGTTTCATAGGACATAAAAAAGTACGTATTTAGAGAAAGAAGGAAGTCAGGTATTTCCAATTTCTATGAGGTACCATGCTGCTGTCAGACTAACTCATTGGCAAAGACTTTGGCTGAGGATACATAAAAATCCTATCTCCTTCTTAAGCAACCAGAGACCAGGCATAACTCAGGTTGTATCAGAAGCACTCCTGCTTTGGCATTTCAGGGACTCAGAATGATGGGGTAGGGCAAGCTCCGGGGTGGGAAGATTGCCCAAGTGAAACATCCCTCCCTAAACCTACTATACACGTCAGAGACATCAGTTCATGCTAACAGAGAGGAAGCAGGATAGACTAATGGGATGGAAACAATGGGGAAGGAACAGTGCTAGTAAATTTGTAGGCAGCATTTGTAAATAACATTGCCTACATTCTTGTTGATAGACTAGATGTCTTTTGGAATAGCTTCAGATGGCCAAGCAAGGAATAGTTGGGTTTAAATGAGAACTGGAAGTCCAGGCAGGATATGGTTTCACTCTGCAACATTTCCAGTTTGGCACCGACTTCCCTGCTGTGGGGAGGAGTCCACATAGTCCTTCACGTCACAGCTTTCTTGTAGCTTGACATTATTGTCTGTTGTGCCAGGCACATAAAACCCCAGAGGGATTCATTTGGATTTAGGCTTTGGGTGGGAACTGGGTTAAATTGTGTTCTCAGCTCATGTTCTACAAAGCATGTTTTTAAGCCAAATGAAAAACACCCATCCCTTGAAGGTTGACATACAAGGGCGTTTTACTCTACCTGGTGAGACTGGATTTTCAAGCAAGGAGCCTAGGGACCGGTTATGGCTAAATTTCACCCTCGTTTCAAGCTGTAGGAGAAATCTCAACAGCGTTAAGAATTTTCAGTGAGACCATCAGCATTCTTATCAGAATGCAGTTCCTCTTCGACTTTTTTGAAGGATGGGTACTTGTTTCTTAAGATTTCTCCTTGGAGAGGGTAAAATTGAATGATTTTCTTCCCTTAATAAAATACTTTCGACAAGAGGATTTTTATTCTGTAAGCCAGGGGGATTCAGTGATATTTACCCACCCCTTGCTGGCATCACATGTTCACATTAATTCAATTTACTTACAGCTCTAGCCATTTGCTAAAAGAAAGGAATTCTTTTGAGAAGATTTTCACAGGACAGAATCTTCCCAACTAGCATATAATTTTTTACATCATTCTAAATCTGGATATGAAAGTTTATATCTTTATTTTCTTTTGATTCCTGTCTCTCACCACTTCATTATATTTGGTGCTTTTGTGGACAAATTTAGGATGAATTCTTTTTTGAAGAATTTTGGATCACTGAGTTCCACATCACTAAGGCAGAAATTCATTTTTGTGACCTCATTCAATATCATATTCAAAACAATGCCGTGTTTTCATTTGATAATACCTAATGTAATGCTTTGAATAAGATAATATCGTGTAATAATATTTTAGGGGTGCCTGGGTGGCACAGCGGTTGAGCGTCTGCCTTCAGCTCAGGGCGTGATCCCGGTGTTATGGGATCGAGCCCCACATCGGGTTCCTCTGCTATGAGCCTGCTTCTTCCTCTTCCACTCCCCCTGCTTGTGTTCCCTCTCTCGCTAGCTGTCTCTATCTCTGTCAAATAAATAAATAAAATCTTTAAAAAAAATAATATTTTATAATGTAACGTCCGTTATGCCGCCGTCTCCTAGTCATACATTTTTACTGTCCGGAAAGAGTGGCATGGAAAATGTAGTAGACATTTTTTCATTTAAAGTGCACATCTAGGACTGACTACTGGTGGTACTTCAGGCATTTTCACAGCGTGCTTTCTTCCTGGGAATTATGAAGTTAGCTTCGGGATCTGGACAAGTTACCAAGAATTCTGAGAATCTGAATTCTAAAAGTAGTTGTTTCCGTTCAGAGGTCAGGTGGCCTGGCCAGTGAAAGGGCAACGTTGGGGCAAGTGATCATGAATCATGCTGTCTGTCCTTGAACTGCTGCTTCCTTCTGTAATCTGCAGGGTGGAGAAAGCTTCTTCCAAGCGCTTCACCCTGTTCTGCCTCCTCAGCAAACATCGGCTGTAGGGGCTTGTAGCCCCTGTCGGGGGCAAGGACTTCCCGAAGATTGGTAAGATTGGTTGCTGCTGGCAAGACTAGCTAGGTTTGGAAGTTCACTGTGATTAATTTTTTTTTCTAAAGGATGATGGTGTCTCATCAAAGGCTAGTCTTGTTCCCAGGCATTCTTGAGTTGTTTTTATGGTAATCATTTTTTCAAACTGGGACACTTTTGAGAGCGAAGGTGGTGCTCTTAATAATCCTGGTGCCCGTGGGAAAGAGGACTGTCCCAGGCTACTGAGGACGAACGTCCGCTCTAGCTGCAACAGTATAGAGGTGGTTTCACGGCGGCACTTAACAGTGAGAAGGATTAACAAGGAGGGAGATGCGCTCTGTCATAAGGTGAACGAGGTGATGGATTAAAGCCGTGCACAGAGCAACAACCTTATAAATCACAGGCCACCCGCACCAATGCAGGAGGGCGACAGAAGATCGCTGCTTGCCCCTCACCCCAGCTTGGTTTAAGTAAGCCAGGATTTGTTCAGTTTTGTGTCACAGATCTTTTTTGAAATCTGATGAAAGCTAACAAAGTGCTTGAATACACATACAGGTCAAATTCTGCATGCAGTTCCGGGGAAGCCTCACTTTCCAGGAAGCCACCTGTGAAGACACAATATGGACCCTGGGTTTATCAGCCCTATGTGGGGGCATAAACTGCACCAGAGACCTTTAGTACTTTGTTCCAAGGCGTTAGAATTTAGGAGTATATACCTTGTAGAATCTCTTGAAATAGACATGATCGAAAACCACTGCGAAACCTTAAGTTCTGTTTTCTGAATATGCATCACTGACTGATTTTGAACCAACTGGGGCACCGTAAAGGAATTCATATCAGAATTCCGCATGCTCTGATCCCAAGAAAATTAGTTCAGCAGAGATGTTAATTTTTGACAGTGATGATAACTTGGTGATATTCTGTAGTTAGTTGATGTGGGATTTTCTAAGGAATGTAGAGCAATAGTAAAAAAAAAAAAAAATACTAGCATCTCCTGAGTACTTTGTACCAGGTATGCATCCAAAGACTTTACATGCCTATGTCAATTGTCCTACATGTAACCCTTGAAGAAGTGTATTTTATGTTATATTTCCATTTTACAGATGAGGAAATCAAAACTTGGAGAGGCAAAATAACTTCCTCACGCAGTATCACATCAGCCCAGGCTGTCTGACTCCAAAACTTAGGCTCTCATCTTTTATAAAATGTGGGCCATGATTCATGAGTATCCTGCTTTCTTCTGCCAATGTCACAGGATTGTCCTCTGTTCAAGCAGGAGAAAACATGGCAACTTAGGCTAAGGAAAAGTGGTCTGTGGCAGGACACAATTTGCCTCCTATGTCATTTTAGAAGTGCCTCAGGAAAAAAGTGGTGAGGATTTTTGAGAGTCTCAGGGTAGTCGTGATAAAGAGAAAATGAAAATGAAGTTGTGACAGAGATAAAGAGGTAAAAATTGGTCCTCTGGCTGGCCTTCAGGAAACGTGGATCCCAGTTAGCTTTTATCTTGATTCCTTGTATCTTTTCTCACTGTTGCTTTCTTCATTCCCTCTATAGTGCCATATTCAATGGGTTTCCAGCCCACCCAGAACTTCTATCCCTTTCCCTGAATACTTAAAGAAATTGTGGATTGTTTGGGGCATCTCAAAACCCTCCAACCTTTGCTTTCAGAAAAATGGAATCACACTCAGTACAAGGAATCAACAGGAAAATGGATAAACTATAGCATATGCATGCAATTGAAATTGATACATGAGAAAAGAAATGAATTAGAATTAGTTATTAATGTGAATGCCTCTTATAAAGAGTTGAGCAAATAAAGCAAGAAGAATATATGGAGTATGATATAATTTAGTATTGTGTATCATTAGGGATACAGATATATGTAGTAAAATGATAAAGAAATGCATAACAATGCAAAACACCTAATCCGAGTTAATGGTTATCTTTGGACCAAGGAATAGAGAGAAGTGTCAATGGAGTGGTGTATAGCAGGCTTCAATTCTAGTGTCTTCAGCCAAAGGATGTGAGGGATATTCCAGGACAGAGGAGTCATCTGAGAACTATTAGTGGTCAATACTTTTAGCGGCTGGGAGAACAGGTGTTTCTGTCCTGTAGTGGAGATCTGGGTGGGTACCACAGCATCCACTAAATCATTGCTTCTTAAACTTGCCTGCACATTGGAATCACTTGGGGAGATTTGTAAACTCCCAGAACCCAGTCTGCATGCCAGACCAGTTAAATTATACTTTCTGAAAGTGGAGCCCAGGTGTTAGCACTTAAAAAAAAACTTCTCACATGATTCCAATGTATAACCACAGCCTAGTTGAACACTGCATTTTAGTACATCCCTCCACTTATCCAGGTATTTTTTAATTCTTGCAGGAAGGTCTTATACTATTATCTAGAGAGAGCTTTTAAATTTATTTCTCTCATCTTTTGATTATTTAAAATGTTACTTTTAAAATTTCATTTTCTAGTGTTGCTAGCAGATAGAAAGGTTAATCTTTTTTAAATCTACATTATGTTCATCAACCTTGATATATTTTTATTTTTTTTATTTTTTTATTTTTTTTATTTTTATTTTTTTTTAAATTTCTTTATTCGACAGAGATAGAGACAGCCAGCGAGAGAGGGAACACAAGCAGGGGGAGCGGGAGAGAGAAGCAGACTCATAGAGGAAGAGCCTGATGTGGGGCTCGATCCCATAACGCCGGGATCACGCCCTGAGCCGAAGGCAGACGCTTAACCGCTGTGCCACCCAGGCGCCCCAACCTTGATATATTTTTAAAATTCTCACACATTGCCTATGTTCTCTTTTGCAGATGTCTATGTAAATAATTATTTAGTATGTGGATAATAATTGTTTAGTTTCTTCATTTTCAATCTTTATACCTTTATTTTATTTTTTTAAAGATTTTATTTATTTATTCGACAGAGATAGAAACAGCCAGCGAGAGAGGGAACACAGGCAGGGGGAGTGGAAGAGGAAGAAGCAGGCTCCTAGCGGAGGAGCCTGATGTGGGGCTTGATCCCACAACGCCGGGATCACGCCCTGAGCCGAAGGCAGACGCTTAACTGCTGTGCCACCCAGGCGCCCCTCAATCTTTATACCTTTAAACCAACTTCTGTCTTACTGTGATTGCTTAGACCTCAAGGCCATGTGGATTACAAGTGATGATGGCAGGAAAGTTTTCATTCTTGGATTTAAAGGGAAGGCTTTTAGAGGTTCATTATTAAGCATAATATTTATTGTAGGTTTTATGTATATCCTCTTCATTAGGTAATGAAGTTCTTATTTATTCTTGATTTTTATAAAAGTTTTATCATTAATTGGTATAGAATTGACTGAATTCACTTCCTACCCATGTGATTATCTAAATGTTCTTTAATCTGTTAACGTGATGAATAACATTTTCTGTTGTTAAATTTTTCTTTCACTCATGGAACAAATCCAACATGCATTACCCCTTTCTGTTTCAATCCTGTTCATAAGTGAATTTAGTGTAAAGCTTCCTTTTCATACTATGATACTGGTATTAAGGCTATACTGTCCTCAAATGTTACTAGCATGTTTCTTCTTTCTCTGGTAGAGTTTGTGAAGTCTATAACAATCTTTTCCTTTATTATTTAGTAGCATTAATCTGTAATACATTCTGAGATGCTTTGGACTACCTGGGTGGTTAATACAATTTCTTTTTTTTTTTAAAGGTTTTATTCATTTATTCAACAGAGATAGAGACAGCCAGCGAGAGAGGGAACACAAGCAGGGGGAGTGGGAGAGGAAGAAGCAGGCTCATAGCGGAGGAGCCTGGTGGTGGGACTCGATCCCATAACACGGGGATCACGCCCTGAGCCGAAGGCAGACGCTTAACCGCTGTGCCACCCAGGTGCCCCGGTTAATACAATTTCTTTAGCAAATTAAGGACTACTTATGTTTTCTATTTCCTTTTGAGGAAGTTATACTAAGTATATTTGCAGGAAATTGTCCATTTTATTTCAATCATTAAGCTATTGGCATAATATTAATAATGATTATTATATCCCATTCTGAATTTAGGGCTCCATAGTTAGCCCTAATATAATTTATTTGTTGCTTTTCTGTTTTTTTCTTGATCTTTTCTGGGGAAAATGTATAAATTGGCTGCTTCTCACGTTAAGGACTGTATATATATTTGTATTCAAATACTTGATCCAAAGAAAACATTTGGATTTGACTAGTGCTCTTCTGTAAACAAGTAAGGTAAATGCTAATAAGAGACACAGTAGGCATATTTTGAAAAAGAGGTACATTAAACTCAAGACTTGTTAACAGTTGTCCATTCTGCTTATAAATAGACTGCTTTATGGTCATATACTGCCCAAGGTTTTTTGTTGTTCTTGTTAACAATTTAAAATTTTAAAAACATGGAAAACATAAATTTAAAGTATACAAATAAACTGTTTAGTCCATTCATTCATTCAACAGGTATTTATTAGGCACATAGTGTATATCAGGCATGATCTTGGGTATGCCACATTACTAGGCACTGCCATTCTCCTGGCCTAGAATGCATAGTGCCCTTGTATTTTAAGATGTGCTATTTCTAGAGATCTTTAAAAAAATGCTCATAAGGGCCAAAATCAGCAATAGGATGAAAACACTGCATCAAATAGTTGATGGAAACTAAAACATTGGGCTTCCTCTCTGCCTCTCTTCAACCTAAGTCCTTGTGACAGGAGTATATTTAGGTATGTTACTCTCCTGGTGCTATTGTTTATGTCGGATTGATGTCACCCAGTGAGGGGATCATTTGCTTCATACCATTTAAATTGCTGGTGGAATTTGAGTAGCATACATATTTCTTTAACTGAGTTTTTTTCTTTTATTTCATCACTGTCATTTCTAATATAGTCTGAGGCAGATTTTGTTGCATAGTTATGTCCACTCATATAAGGCAAAATATTTTGGTTTTAGAGTACTTAGTCCACAATGGTATTACCAAAATCTGAGAGTCAATGGCCAGTTAGATGAGAACCACTTTACAATTTTCAGTTTTAATCTGTTGTAAATTTCTTTCCTAGGGGATGATATTTGGCTCTCTTATTGTACTTTGATGGAATATAGATATTAATTATCATTCTCCATTATCAGTATAAATAAATTATCTGAACATGCTTTGAAGACCATTCCTATTTCAGTACCCATTTAAATTTGCCTTTAATACTATTTGTGGGAACTCATAAGGGGACTTCAGGCATATTAGATTTGAGTAGTTTCAGTTTAATGTTCATCCCAATATAACTGAGTAATTCAAATACTTTCATTAGTAAGTGAGATGCCTCATCGGTAATGCATTTGAAAGAGGGGACAATACAAAGTTTATAAAAATTCCCAAGGAAATTTATTCAGAGTGACTGTTATAAATATTTGTGGAGTATCCACAGTATGTTAAACACAATCCTAGCCACTGAAGATACAGCATTGAGCAGAATAGTTTTTGCCCTCTTGGGATTATATTATATTGGTAGATTTTTATCAGGAAATTCCACTGCAAAGCAGTATGATTTATGATAGGTTTAATACAGATGCTCAGAGAGCATGGTGGAGATACACAAAACCCAGACTTAGAGATTAAGAGAAAGATTCCTGAAATAAATGACCTCTATGCTGAAACCTGACTAAGGACACTCAGTAAAGAGCTGTCAAGGTTGTAGGCCAGCGTTTGGGAGGTCTAAGCAGCAGCAGCAACAACAAACAGAATGCGGAGTGGGATGGGGTTATGTGGAGCAGGGCAAGTTAAAGGAATTTGATATTCATTAGCTGGATTATAGTGTATACTCGGTGTATCGAAGCAGTTTTGGGACATGATCTGTCTCTTTGTTTTGTATCATTTTCTTATATATTGTAATCCTTTTAGTACATGGATAGAATTTGATTATGACCCTTTACAGCTCTATCCTACTTAGGACCAAATATTATGTGCATAAAAATGGCAGAAGGATGTATTTGGAGAACTGTGATGTTATTAGTGGTCTGTGTAGTAAAAACAAGCAGCAAATTTAGTATAAGAAAACCCCATTTTAGCCCTCTTTCAGTTCCAAGTTATAGAAATCATACAAACTAGCTTTAGTCAAAACAGAATATATTATAAAAACACTGGTGTACTCTGTAAAAACCAAGGACAAAGTATGAAGAACATTTACCTCACGAATAAATGGGACAGGGACTCTCTCACCCTTTTTCCTCTTCACTTTTATTTTTGTATTCTTTTTTTCTGGCTCAGAATAAAATTCCCCATTCTGTTCAAGTCATGGATGCCTAAGCACCAGAGCTAAACATATTGAAGCCTTGTCATCAGAGAGAAGCTTTCTTGGCTTAAGTCCAAAGAATCCTGAGAGAGAACCCTTTGGCTCAGATTGAGTCAGATGTCCATCCTAGGACCAGTCACTTACGGCCACTGAGAATGTGGGTTGTTACTAATGGCTCCACGTGAATCTTGTTCCCACTATTGGACCAATCATCTGTAGCCAGGAGCATGGATTTATATGTCTTGGAAATTCTCAGAGGAACCCTGTACATGAAGTGGAGGGCAGGACTTTTTTTTTTTTTTTCAAGAATTAATTACCGTGAGAGACAGTGTGTACTCACGCAAGAGAGAACACGTGCATGAGTAAGGGGAGGGGCAGAGGGAGAGACTCTCCAGCGGACTCTGCTCGGAGCTCAATGCCCGACGTGGGGCTGGATCTTAGACCCTGAGATCATTACCTAAGTGGAAATCAAGAGTAGGGCACTTAACCCATTGAGCTACCCAGGCGCCCCTAGAGGGCAGGACATTTTTCAAGACAAAAATCCTAGGCAACCGAAGTATGTCTACTACACTAAAAATTATTTAAAAATCCCTTAATTTCTCTGAATCTCAAATTTCTCCTCTCTAAAATGATATGGATTAACTATTGCTATGGATTAATATTGAATGAAATATTTATAAAGTATTAATTGATAAATTGGTATGCGATTATAAAATGTTGACCAGGTTATTACAATGATTTTTGTTAAAGTGTGTACTAGAATATAGTTCTTAAGAGCTTCAGTTTGTGAAAAGTAGAATAATTTTCCTCTGTTTCTTATGGTTATGGACCAATAAAACAAAACGTCTTTATTATGTAACAAGAATTAAGGTAGGAGCTTTACACATATTGATCTTCACCACAATCATGTAAAGTAGATATTCTTTTTTTTTTTTTTAAGATTTTATTTATTTCTTTGAGAGAGCGCACACAAACAGGGGAAGAGAGGGAGAGCGGGAGGGGCAGAGGGAGAAGCAGACTCCCTGTTGAGCAGGGAGCCCAGCACGGGGCTCCATCCCAGGACCCCGTGATGGGGTCCTAAGCCAAAGGCAGATGCTTAACTGACTGAGCCACTCAGATGCCCCTAAAGTAGATATTCTTCACAAGTGCACTGTAAATTGAAGTAGCTTAAGCTCCTATAACACATAAGTAGCAGATTTAAACTGAGGTCTGAGTGATTCCAAAGATAAGGAATGGATGGTAGGGATTTTAAGGAGTCCTCTAACTCGTGTGAATGTATTTTAATGATTTATTGTTCACCTTTACAGTTATGGCAGTTGGGTTATTTCTTAATTAGTATTCTTAAAAAAAACTTAAATACTGTTTTACTGTTTTGTTTCTGTTTGGTGATTTGGTGATTGTATTCAAAATCCTATTTTATGAAGACATAGGGATTTCATGCCGTGGACTTGCTAAGAGCCGCTCTACTGCTTGTTTGAGAAATTAAAATTTTAATTATTGCTCACAAACGTCTAGTTTTCATTAACTGCAGAAAGAGAGGGATAAATAATCGTAATTTGCCAGAAACAGTATGATAGTCTTCAGGGTGGTTTCTGGAAAATTCTCAACAGCAGGTCAACATTTCTGGATTTAACAATGGAAAGTACACGTAATGAGAAATTATAAGAACTTTTGGATTCTGACCCAGCTGAATAGAATATATCTTCTTTTCTTTTTAAATTTGTATCAAAAAGGAGGTACCTGGTCCATCTGAGCATGTGTGATTGATTTGGTGGAACTGTGTTCTAAGCATGAATATTAGTCTTCTAATCTTTACAAGGCAAAGCTTTTCAATCAGATAGTAAATACCTAAAAAATATGGTCTTCTACTTTTATGCTCTTAATACAATGAAGTGTTATAAATCCCAAATTCCGTGCAAAGAGATGAATCAGCCAGCTGTTTGATAGTTCTCATCTCTGGGATATTTTACGACCCTTTCAGCTATTTTTGAACACACATGGAAGACAGAGTCTATTCTTCATGGAGTAGGTGTGGCGCCCTCTTCAGTGTCTCAGTATGGTTACTGTACAACTCCTGACTTCCTGGATGTTTCTGCACAAAGCTTTCCTGTTTTGGCTTGGCTATAGGTCTCTCCTCTGTTAGTTTTAGGCGTATACCTAATGGTTCCCTTTCAAGGAGTATATTTCCTTTACGGTTTAAGCTCCTTTGGCAATTAATCCAAATTTGTGGCTTTACATAGAAGTCTAAGAATCATGAAATTATTTATATATCTGGGAGAACAACTCTATAACACATTATCATATCATTTACTCAGAAATATTTAGATTTCTTTGGACAGCTCTATTTTTAGTGAAGTATAATTGGCATACAATATCCTATTAGCTTCAGGTGTTTATCACAGTGATTTGATGTTTTTATACATTACAAAATGATGCTCCTGATAAGTCTAGGTACCACCTGTCACCAAGCAAAGTTATTACAGTATTATTGACTACATTCCCTATGCTGTACATTACATCCCAAGGAATTACTTATTTTATAACTGGAATTTTATACCTCTTACTATTCATCTGTTTTGCACCCCCTCATAACCAACAGTTTATTTCCTGTATCTATAATCAATATAACTTCTTGAGAGTGAGCTATCCCTTTCATATACCAAAAAGGTCTCATGTATATAATTTTCTTATTTGTAAATACTTGCAAAGAAGATGCCTTGTGAAGTTCAAAAGGAATGTTTAATTATTTCTATCTTGCAGAGGTTAGAACTAAAATTTTGAGGACTGAAACAGCCTAGTATACAATGCCAAGTGGCCGATTGGGAAGTAACACTCAGGTCCCTCGGCTCCTAGTCCAGTGCTTTCGAGATCCCTTTACACATCACTTTTATCTCTATGATATCATTTGGTTCTTAAAATAAGATGGCACGTAGGCAGAAAGAGATTTGGTCTTCCACTAGCTGACAGATGAGAATATTGAGCCTTAAAGGATTTTTGCCCAAGGCTACACAATGAGAAACATTTTGCTTCCAAGTCCTTTTCTACTGCAATTTGCTGACTCGCCAATTTTAATAAATCCTAAATGTCCTATTAAAAATTCTACAACCTCTTGGTTTTTAAAAATTTTCCATTTATATTTATAATTAAAAAGCATATTAAACGAATAAATCAATACTTTATATAGAATTCAGCCTGAATTCTCTAGGGAATCCAACCTGCTGTTCAAGAAGTACTAAAAACTGTAGCAAATAGCCTTTTTTTTTTTTTTTTTTTTTTTTTTTTTTTTTTTTTTTTTTTTGCGAATAGCCTTTTTGGTTGAGACCTACATCTGTTCTGTTGCCAATAAAATAAACATTTCTTAAGTGATACATATGATATAAACTTTTTAAAATGTCGAAATTATTTTCATCCCTCTAAGCCAAAACTAAAAAGCTCTTATGATTCCTTTCCTTGAAAACTAAATTGATATTAATTTAATACCACCATTATCTGTATCTTTCAAAACATCTGTTTGTTTGCTAAATGTCCATTATGAAGTAGTTCAGTATTTATTTCCAGGAAAATAATGATATATTCTGATTCCACCAACAGTAAATTAATAGAAAATGGAATAAAAAATGTTCTAGCTCAACCACGTCTTGTGCTAAAACCATCGTGTCAACAAGGCCAGCCACATTCCTTTATGGAGGCTCTAGGCAAGAATCTTGTTTCCTTGCTCATTCAGCTTGTTGGCAGAATTCATTTCTTTGTGGTGTAGGACTAAGATCCTTTTTTTGTTTCTCTGTTTGGTTTTTTTTGTTTTGTTTTGTTTGCTAGCTGTTGGCTCATTCTCAGTTTGGAGAGGCCACCTGCATTCTTTGATTTGTAGGCGCTTTTGTCTTCAAAGCCAGAATGGTCATGACTGTCCTTTTCCCACCTTCTGTCTTGCCTTTTATCTGTCATCACATCTCTCTGTCCATAGTTGGAAAGAAACTCCACTATTAAGTGTTTACATCATTCAGTTAGGCATAATCCAACAAAATCTTTCCATCTCAAAATCCATACTTTTAATCACGTCTGCAAGGCCCCTTTGCTAGCTATAAAGTAACGTTCACAGGTTCTGGGAATTAGAGCAAACACATTTTGTGGGTCTACTACTCTGCCCACCACAGGTCCCTTAGGAGATTCCGTAATTCTTTGATTCACATTTACAGCTGCAGAATAACTACTTTTGACTTCAGAGAAATAAGAAATATTGGAAACATTGCGGCTCCTGTTTTCCTGGCACTCAAGTTCTTTCAGGTTAATTGCATTAAGAATACCTTTTTGGAGGGGCTCCTGGGTGGCTCAGTTGTTAAGGGTCTGACTCTTGATTTTGGCCCAGGTCATGATCTCAGGGTCATGAGGATTCTCTTTCTCTCTCTCTCTCTCCCTCTGTTCCTCCACCGACTTGTTCTCTCTCTCTCTCTCTGAAATAAACAAAATTAAAAAAAAATTCTGGAAAAACAGACTGTTCCAATTTATGCTAAATACACAAAATAAAAGGCTGAGTTTTGTAATTCAGTCACTCAATGCAATGAAAACAATCAGAGTCTTGGTTGTTTAGTGTCAAAATGATTGAAGGTCCCACCTTGAAGATGTGAAGCAATGCCTTGCAAATGTGATCATAAGAAATGTAAATGTCTATTGTTCATTAAAAGACAACATTCAACTTAAGAGAAATGTAATATAATAAAAAATATTTGGTCTTTGCCTCTGGTTCCTGGCAAACAATTCCTAAAGCCCTTGAACCCCCAGAGTGATAAGAATGTCTTTTGTATGCTAATGAGATGTCTGCTGGCTGGGGGCCGCTATATGGAGTCAGGATGGGGGCTAGTTGCCAGAAGACCAACATACAATTAGAGAGTTTGAGCTTTTAGCCCCACCCCCTGACTCTGTTTCCTTTAACCTATTATGCTTTATGTAATCTATTCACATTCAATGAGCTTTTAAATTTCAACATCTATAATTTCAATTATTATTTTTTATTTCTGTACATTATAACCTTTTTGTTTCTATCTGCTTATTTCTCATAGTTTTACTATAGACATTATGATTCCACTTTTACAAATTTTACACATAGCTATTTTCTATTATGTCAAACAGTTTCAATATCTGAAGTTCTTTCTGTTTAGATCTTTGTTTCTTTCTTTTTTTTTTTTTAAGATTTTATTTATTTATTCGACAGAGATAGAGGCAGCCAGCGAGAGAGGGAACACAAGCAGGGGGAGTGGGAGAGGAAGAAGCAGGCTCATAGTGGAAAAGCCTGATGTGGGGCTCGATCCCATAACACTGGGATCACGCCCTGAGCCGAAGGCAGACGCTTAATCGCTTTGCCACCCAGGCGCCCCTAGATCTTTGTTTCTTATGGGCTCATTCTCCTACACAGTGGCTTGTTTTCCTGCGTGTTTGGTGATCTTTATTTTGAGGTCATTATTGCTTTCAATCTGTAGGAGACCTGTGGACCTACCTTAGGAAAGCTTTCAACTAAGGACAGTTTGCCTCCCCTGCTGGGTGGGTGGGTGAGCTCTCCCAGACACTGCAGATCCTTTCATCTCAGTTACAGCTCAGAGGAGGAATCTCAGACGCAACTTTGCCTCCCGGTGCTAGTCCTACATCATTGTTGCTTTGGGACTCTTGCCTTTCAGTGGTGTCTGTTGATTTAGTCTGTCTCCCTGACCGTCTGGCTGCCCACTCCTCAAATTCTCTGTGTATTTAGCCTAGACTCCCTTCCTCTGTGAGCCTGGCTCATTTTTGTCAAATTCTTTTTTTAGACATTTTTATCAAATTCTTCAGAGATTTCTGCTTTGTCTTGTGCCTGACCCAGTCCCTGTCCCCTGGAAGCCCTGGGGTGAGCTCTACTTTGTTGGTTTGTCTATTTTCTTTCTTTTTTGGGGAGGGGGGGGATGTGACTCTAGCAACTGTCTCCTACCTTTTGTGACACTAGTAGTATTTCCAAAAATTTACAGTCTATGGTTCTAGATGTGAATAATATGGTTGCTCATTACCACTTAGATACTAGTGCTCCTGGAAGTAAAACAAGCCACTGGTGTCTTGGCATGAGGACGTACAAGCAGGAATCCCGGAAGATAGCTACGTGTTTGTACACTGAGGGGTTGAAGGAGCTATATTTAGATAATATGACTTTGAGAAGCAAATGTGGCAATGACTATCTCACTTGTATTTGTGACTAACTACTAAGAAGAAGCCAGAAATTGGACATCATGGCAAAGGTAAAAAATACAGTCAAATCTGCGTGTTTGCTTTGTGGAAAGAAAGGCATGATAGTTTCCATGTTGTTAAGAATATTCTAATTATTAAATCATGAAATAGCTTTAAATACGAGCTTGTCATGGGCACACTACAAATAAAAGAATGTGTCGTGAGCACACACGAGTGTGCATGCAGGGTCACACACGAGTGCTGTCTTAATTCAGTATTTCATGTCTGTTTCCTTCAGTCAAAGCAAGGTTAACATGATTATAGAGTAGATTCAGGATTCAAATTCACTAACATTTCAGTATGTATTTAATTTGGCTTCACACACATCACACAAATCAAAGCATATTACAGTCACACAACAAACAAGGTACCAAAAGGGGTAAGAAGCAAAGGGACTAAACACAAAGCCAGTTCACGAGTGTGCAGTGGGTTTGAGGCCTCGGCCTAGCCCAGGATGGCTCTCAGGGCTTACTGCTTATTCAAGCCATGGAGGATCTCTCATCGTGTTCAGAGATCAAACAGGCAGAGGCTTTGGTGGCAGATGCCTTTCTGGTGTGGTCAGAGGTGGAAGAATATGGAGAATCTGACAGGTTGCTGCAAAAGTCCTCCCTTTGTAGAGTAGTTAAATCAGTCTTGGGCCTCCTCTGGTTCTGGTAATTATCAGCTCTTGGGTCTTCCAGGCTCTCTTGGTTTTGCTGGGTGTCAGTTCTGAGTGACGTCTGCCTGTACTGGTTTTCATGATATCCGGTCTTAGGTGCAGTGCCTTTGCCAGCTTACATTCACTGAGTGACATGAGTGACTCCATCTTGCCCTCTACAGGACTATTTTGTTTTCTCTAGAAAGTATAAAAATCTGGGTAATGCATGAATGACCTAGATGAGGAGAATTCATCTTCTGTCCAATTCTGTACGTAGTTGTGTAACTGTGGAGGAGTTAATGTCACATGGTCAAACATCTAGAGATAACAGGTAAAAAGCTCCTGAGTTATTATGGACTTCTATAATTATAAAGGAGCATCTCAGTTTAGCCCCTGAAGGTAACTAAGTTCATAAAGGAGACAAGCTTTCTTGAAAGAACCAGTGAATGACACCATCAGTTTAGGACAAGCTTTTGGTTTCCAGACCCATGCTCTTTTCATTGCAACCTGCTGCCAGGCTAGGGATATGTGAACAGAGTCTTCAGAGACAAGCTGGATGGCGGACAAGGTCTTAAAAAAAAAAATCTAAAACTGTAGTTGGCTTTATTTGGGCCTTTAACAAAAAGCACTAATTTGTGAAGAGACCTCAGCAATAACAAATCTTTCTTGAATTATCACTGATTAAAATGTCATGTTGTCTATTGATTAAAACAGTGTGTGCGAGAAAAGGAAAACTTGTAGCCTCATTTCTTCCTGATGAAGTAGAATTTGGAATTCATCTGAAAAATTTTAAATGTGTTTTAATTTTCATGGTGCCCATTTCTATCATTTCGGGCTATTGAATAGTGGGTAAGGAAAAAATATAGGGAGTGATAAGGATAAACTTTTATAGCAGGCACTTTGTAATACACTGTTGCCAAGCATGACTCTAAGTGGTTTATGAATTTTAACCCACATATTCCTCACAACAACCCGACGAACTAGACCTTGTTGCAATCTACATTTTAAAGATGGGGAGACAGAGGCAAAAAGAGATTAACCAATTTTCTCTGGGTCAAACAAACAAGAATATGGACAACATATCTCAATATTGAATTCCCAGAGTGAAATAATTCCTGAATCCTTATATATTTAGGGGCACCTGGGTGGCACAGTTAGTTAAGCATCTGCCTTTAGCTCAGGTCATGATCTCCGGGTGCTGGGATTGAGCCCCACTTGGGTCTCCCTGCTCAGTGGGCAGACTGCTTCTCCTTCTCCTTCTCCCTCTGCCCCTTCCCCCTCCTCCCTCTTTCCCTTTCTCTCTCTCTCTCAAATAAATAAATAAAGTATCTTTTAAAAAACCTGATAAATTTAGGAATGAACAACAGAACAAAACAACAGACCTTACAAATCTAAATGAAGGTTTTTTCATATCTGTTCATTCAATGGCTTCTGAAGACATTTGCCCAAGTTTGACTCAAGATTTCAGAGATGTACTCAAATCCATTCACAGTTCACTATTCTTCTCCACCCCTATCTTCTGGACTGTTTTTGTTGTTCTTCAACAAGGCACAGTTTTATCGTGAGAATCATTGACATTCATGTAGTAAGACAAGCTAGGCCAGAAAAGCTCTATAGACAGCAAGGCATTCTGAAGACAAGTGCCAACAGCAATAATATTGTATAGTTTTTATGTGAAAACAGAGGACATCTGTAATGAGTTATACTCATTGGATAGTTTTGTGTGATTGCCACCTTAAGTGAGGTGCCTAGCCAGTGAAGTCAGTAATAGAAAGAAGAATGGCTTCAGAAAATTGAAATGAAAAATAACCATGAATTGGAGATGACAATAGAAAAAAATGTTGATGGCAAGGGATGTAGAGATTGTTGGATTGAATAGAAGAATATGATCTTGAATTGAATTAANCAAATTGAAATGAAAAATAACCATGAATTGGAGATGACAATAGAAAAAATGTTGATGGCAAGGGATGTAGAGATTGTTGGATTGAATAGAAGAATATGATCTTGAATTGAATTAAATAAAAGAATTTGATCTCGCTTATTCAAAATTCTTTTGCAGATAAACCACAATGTTTTTCCAACATCTAGGCCTAAATAAATTGTAGCACACACACTACAGAGTATCTACAACCATGATCAGTGTTTCAATATTTACTTTTGTATTTAGTTCAGAAATGCCACATGGCACGTTTTACGTAAAGAACTTACCATGACCTAAACAGCTTCGTAAGCTTAATGTGAATAAATCACTTGAACGGATTTATCATCTTGGATATTTTCTCAAGTCACAGGATGGAATTAAAGTCTTAATAGAATGCAGAGTAGGAAATCTGTATTTTGATGTTTTGTTTGCAGGGATATTGATAAAGACGTTGCTAAGGATGTTATCTCACATTTTCTATGTTGGCCCACAGAGGAGATGTTGGACAGATTTCCATGACATAAGAAGTTGTGCTTCTCTTGAGTGATGGCTTACTACAATTCTTAGGACATTACATATCTGGTAAGTGATTATGTTTCTGTCTTTGCTTTGGGCACTAGGAATCTCAAAGTGGAATTCACAGAGCGTTTTATAACTATGTAAGCTGTTGGATTCAAGTTTTATGTACTGAATCCCTCTAACAGGCCTGCCTTTATTCTCCTTTGCACCCATTTCTCAATTTGTCCTTGGCTCTGTGGTGGTATCTATAAGCAACTCCAAATCACTTTGAAAGCATTTTAGGGTCTAATTACCTGAACAGATGTTTTACCTTACCAAAACTTATAAGAATGATAAACAGGGATAAGGAATGAATTATCAAATATGGTAAAAGGACCTACCAGAAAATCACATACCATTATTTTCTGAGTATGATTCTTCAATTTCTGAGGAAGATCCGAAATAGGGAAATATTAATGTTCTATAATTCCAGTAATGGAAAGAAAGAAAGAAGCAGATACACCACTCAAATACAGAACAAATACTAGATAAGCGTTATTGAAAGGAATTACGGCACCAAAGTCACGTAGAACTTGAAATTTATAACATGGTTATGTATTGGAAACACTTCTACAAAAGCCTTTGAGATGTATGAACTTTGTAACCTATTTTGGTTCATGTAAACCAATTGTAAATTATCCATCCTACTTGTTTGTCCATTTAGCCAGTGGGAGTATTCAAGGGACCAAATTTGATGTTATACATTTGCTTTGGCTTATTTAAGGGTCAGATTTTTGTAACTGAATTTCAGTAACATAAATAACAGTGCTGGAATTGTGATTTGAGGCCAGGCAGTCTGTTGACTTCATCCTCTGATCACTGTGTTGGATTGTTTGTATCTGTAGGGGTAGATAAAGTTAATATGTGGTAACAAATGACCTCCCAAACTTAGGGGCTTTACAGCATAAAACATTGATTTTCTCATTCTCATGTACACGCTCACCATGGGCTGGCCGGGGGTTTGCCATCTGTTGCCTTCAGTCTTGCTCCTAGGCTGCTAGAGAAGTTCCTATTGGGGGCACTGCTGGGCTCATAATAAAAGGAACATGGAAACACGGCGATTCACGTGCTGGATCTGAATGGTTCTGAAAAGTGACATGTTTCCCCCTCTGTTCACATTTCATTGTCCAAAGCAGGTCTGGTGGCTAAGCCTGTTGTCAACAGGACAGGGAGATAGAATTCTCGCATAGAGGAGCAGTGAATATTTTGAATGATGCAGTATATAACACTGTTGCAAAAAGTCCTACCCCCTGGCGTTTTTTGTTTTGCTAGATTGAACCTGGTAAAGTGTTTGGTGCCTAAACTTTGACTGTCTAGTACGCAGATCGTCACATTGGGTTCTGATCCTGGCACAAATAAATGGCACTTCCCTTTTCTTATCATGTCGAGTGATAAACCTGAAACAAAAGCCTCCCGGCATGGCCTACNGTCTAGTACGCAGATCGTCACATTGGGTTCTGATCCTGGCACAGATAAATGGCACTTCCCTTTTCTTATCATGTCGAGTGATAAACCTGAAACAAAAGCCTCCCGGCATGGCCTACTTTCATACGTTCTTTTCTAAACTGCTTTATAAAGGATAAGTAGAAAGGATATATGGGACCTAGGAAAAGGTATGAGATCTGGTATATGTTTACCTCATGCAGTTGTTTTGCAGATTAAATGAGATGTCTGGGGTGGGGGGAGTCATCGTTTGCGGGGCGTTCGGCGTGTGATAAGTGCTCAATACATTATGAGTGGTAGTACTAATTCTAGCACAATGTCCTCTGGTGACTTCGTGGCTCACCTACTTGAATAGTCGTCTAGGGAAATAACTTACTCGTAAAAAAACTTGAAAAAACTCCCTATTCAATAAATTTGTGTTTTATTAACCCAGTAGTGTGTGTATATACACACATGTGTGGACATGCACACAACTAGAAAAGATAGATGTGAGAAACTGTATTTCATCTACTAAAAAAGGCAAGTAGATGTGCCAAATGATAGAGACGCTTTACGATAAATCTGCGGCCTCTGGGCGGCTCTGTCCCCCTGCAGTTTCCCGGCGGACTTGGTGCATGTGGACCACTGCGTCCACTCCCGCGGTAGGGCCCTCGCTCCAGCGCCGGCCTCTCGTGACCCGCCAGTCCTCTCACTCTACATCATTCTGTAGGTTTGGCTGCCCTTTTTGGTCAACATCAAGAAGCTTACTTAAACCTTAATGATTTCAAATGAAATCAAACTCTCTTGAATTTAAATTTTCATTAAAGCACACATGGTTTTAAAATTGAAGGGCCGAAATATTCCATAAAATATGTTTTGAATTTAACGAACCCAAGACTGTTAGCAATAATTTGAATCCCGATGAAATCAGCATGTGTGGCCAAGATTTGTCTACTCTGGTAACCAGCAATGCATTTGTGCCCCAATTTTGACTTGACATTTTATAGAACTATAGCAAAAGGGAATGTGGCTGCTTACCTCAGCTCAGCTCTTTAAGGCATTTTCTGAATAAAATGGAGAAGGCGTTTCAGGAAAGCAAACAAATGACCCCATTCGTTAACATACATACAATTGAGTTGACTTTTTTCTAAAGCAATTATGTATTATCATGTTAGTACTGTGCTTTGCATTTTCTTTGTCTCTTCCTCCCAAGAAATATTTTTCTTACAGTGGAAATTCAATGAATTCTTTCCTTACAAATGACATTTTCTGTTTGCATGAGGACGAGGATGAAGCAGAGCAAATATAATGCAAGTGGATGAGGCTGAGGAAGAAATACTGGGTAGGAGGGCAGAAGAGTCATAGGAGAGCTCTCTCCTTGGATGTAGGGGTACAGACACAGATGCACGCGCTCGCCTAGTTTTATGTCAGTGGAAACAAGCCTTCTCACTGAAGCACGGGGTGAATTAACATTTTGGAAAACAGTGATTTCTTTCCATTGATTTATAACTATAAAGATATTTGATTTTTATTTCTGATTGATTTAACTATGTGAGCTCACTTCCAATTTTGAAATTATAATCTAGGTGTAAATAAGAATTGGAAGGTAAAAGGATACTATATAACTTTATAGAATTTTGAGATGAGTGCTTTTATAAAGTAAAATATGTTAATTTAATGGTAGTAAGCCTCCGTTGATCTCTTTTCTAAGTTGGTTTTTTAATATTTTGTCACATGCTTTGTTTCTTGAAAGTGAATGTGTAATGAATAATCTCTTTGCAACGTGACTGATTACCCTGTAACTTTTCTCCTTTGGAAGTAAGGACCAACTACGTGTTAGGTTTCGGGGGATGCAGCATGGACCCAAACATCTCTGGGATTGGGAATGAGAAGATTCTGAGGAATTTTGCCAAAATGACATGGCCCCTGATGGTGGGGCGTAAGGTTCCACAAAGCCCCACCTGTCTTATGGAAGGGAGGGCTTTCACCTTCTCATGCCCTGGTTCCCATAGTAACTTGGTATATTATTTGTCTTTGGCATTAATAGTGGCATAGTGGCAAATCATGTTAAATTAGAGCCAGGGCCTCGGCCTCAAATGCTTTTGCTTCCTGATTTATGAAAGACAGTATGATTGAGAGAAAAGAATTTGTAAGTAGCAATTAGAGGAGCAAGGTAAAGAGTTGCACTGAGATTTATTTTTTCAGTGAAGTGCAGTTAATGGAGCATGTAAATGGAAAGGACTTTCCATTCTTTGGCTGGCTGATACATTCCCTGATTTAATCAAATAAGACTGAAGTGTGCCTTTTACTTTCTACGCAGTCTGACAGAGGTAATTTAGAAAGGAGCTTTTAGATGAGTGTCGGCGGCTGCTGCCGGACTTATGTCTTTATGAAGGAAATACAATTGCAAATGTCTTCTCAAGCTGATTGATAGGCAATAAGAAAGTGAAACAAGAGCTCAACCTCCAAGAAACGAGAAAAAGTTGTGTTTGTTAAATGGGGCAGAAAGATATCTGCTATCCTCCTGGGATTTTTGTCTCTAATTTAGTGCCTATGCAGATCTGTACTGTAGCACATGAAACCAGAGCCACATTACTAATGTAACACGCCTCATTTCAGTCCCAGCATTTTCACTGAACTGCGTATCCCATATTGCTCCAGAGCCAGCCTAAAAAAATTGGCTGATTAGAATTATCTGCATTTGTAAATTATTGATGTTGGATCCAGAGAGAAAAGAGAATTTTCTGAGTTTGGGGCTCTAGTACCTATTGTAATTAACAGAAGGAGTTAGATTCAGATCCTTATTTTCATCCTTAGATTATTCCCTTTTGTTCATATAAAATCTATCCACTCAAAATTGAAGGCAATACTCTAAGATCACAGATTACTGCTTATTACTGCAATACATGTATCCTCCTACCCTCCTTCCACTCTTTGGAACATACTTTGTATACCTAACAAGGACATGGCCATTTGCTATGGAGGTGGACCTAAACCTGATGGCGGTGTAACGTGTCTGGACAACAGTAGATCATCTCAGTACTGGAAGATTAAGTCTGTGGAAGGTGTTGGGAAAGAGAGTCAGTAACTGCCGGGTAGTAACACCTGTCTGGGTGTAAGTCAGGGAAGACTTCGTGCAGGAGCCCAAGGAGAAAAGAAATTTCCAGCCAGGAGAGCACTGATAGGAAGACATAGAAGAGTAAAGTATGTTCAATTACTTAGCTCTGGTCAAAACTTCAAGGAACGCCTAAGAACAAAGGGTAGGGACATTAACCTTTCCATCCTACTGAGCTGGCTTACCACGTTGACTTGATATTGTAAGAGTGGATGGAGCTTTGACGCAAAAGACATGATCAGGAGCAAAGGTTAAACAAACATTACATGTCTCCTTGATGAAGAGCACCTGGGTGGCTCAGTCAGTTAAGTGTCTGCCTTTGGCTCAGGTCATGATCCCAGGGTCCTGGGATCAAGCCCCTCATCCAACTCCACTCAGTGGGGAACCTGCTTCTCCCTCTGCCCCTCTCCCCTGCTTGTGCCTGTGCCCATGCTCTCTCTCTCTCNCAACTCCGCTCAGTGGGGAACCTGCTTCTCCCTCTGCCCCTCTCCCCTGCTTGTGCCTGTGCCCATGCTCTCTCTCTCTCTCTCTCACAAATAAATCTTTAAAAAACATTTCTCCTGGATGAAACTCTCAGGTGCCTGAGTATAATGTGAAGCTATGCAAGGGGCATGTTAATAAAGAAGATCCAGATATTTGGTGCAGATTGCAAAAGGCTCCTCAATTTTGGAAAGAATATTAAGAAGTGAAAGAGATGATGACCAAAGGTGGTTGTGAGGATTCTGTCTTGGATTGCTGGTCATTTCTCTGCAGATATTGGATGAGTTATATTTGATGAGCCAAGCTTCCTTGTAGCTGGAAATACAAAGTTAGATTCCAGGAAAGAAGCCAAGATTGCAATACAGATTTGAGAGTGCCCATCATGCAGCTGGTAGTTAAAACCATGAAGTAATGGATTTAAAATATCAGAATTGCTGTACATTGAAATTCTAAACAGCCACAAAATTTAATTCATGGTCTAAGAGGAAACGGATTAGCATTTGTTCATGATCAACCCAGCAATAATTCCCCTACCTCCCCCTTCCTAACAGTACCCAGAGTTTTGGGGGGCATCCACACATCTTTCCATTATGTCACTGACGTGTTTCTTAAGAAGCTGACTTAAACCCAGCTCTAGGGATGAGTCCTGGTTTATTTAGCCGTTCAGAGTAATCCTAGACTGTTGCCATAATGATGGGTTCAAATAACCCAAATCTAAGACATTCAGAACATAGCATTTCCAGGGTGAGAGGGATTCGTTGAGGAAGGGGAAAGACCCAATTAAATTTAATTGGACATGATAGAAAATTTGCTAGAGATTGTTTTTGGGAAAAAACTCCTGAAAGACCATCTTGTTCTGAGAGGTATGGCATGTTAATGTGAAACATGGAACCGTTATAGCAAAAGATGAAACTTAACCGGAGAAGCAGAAAAGTAGGAAAGAAACCAGGTTCTTGATGAGCTGCCTAATCAAATTGGCTCTGAAACCGGCCTTAACTGAAAATTTCAGTGATATTCATTTACAGGTTGTTACTTTGTAAGGCCAATTCTGGTTGAGTTTTCTTTTATTTGCAATGGAAGTCATCCTCACTGATACAGTTGCATTACCACAATCAAGAAGACATTGAGGGGCGCCTGGGTGGTGCAGGTGTTAAGCGTCTGTCTTTGGCTCAGGGCATGATCCCAGCGTTCTGGGATCGAGTCCCACATCAGGCTCCTCCGCTGGGAGCCTGCTTCTTCCTCTCCCACTCCCCCTGCTTGTGTTCCCTCTCTCGCTGGCTGCCTCTGTCAAATAAATAAAAAAATAAAATCTTAAAAAAAAAAAGAAGAAGACAACATTGAACAAAGTGACAAATGCCCCGGATTGCTGACATAGGCATGGGTTTGGCAATTGCAGTTTGTTCCCTACCTTTGCTAGGGCAGTTCTGGCCGAATGGATGGGGAGAAGTAGATTTCAGTGGGTAGAGGATGGGAGATGAAAAAATAGCAACTTCAATAAGGGCAAACATTTTGGTCTTTAAAAAATGTATTATTGTATCCCCAGCACTTAGAAGAGGTCCTGACACACAGTGTGCACTCAACACATTCTGGAGAGAGCAAATGTGCAAACATTCGTTGCATATTTCTCAATTGCAAAGCGTGAGGAGAGGAGAACAGAGCGTGGTGACATGCTGAAAGAGTGTGGGTTAAGTAACAAAATAATTTAAGATTGGAAAATTTTTAGCTTGGCAACTTTTTAACTGAGTAATCAGAAGAAATTCAGGAAAATGTAAAAGATGATGGAAAAGGCTGGAAAATGTGAAGGATAGGCCTAGAAAATTCTTGAGAAGGTAGAAGAGGGAAAGAGAAAATCTTGCAAGATTCAGGCTGAAAAGAAAAATAGACTACTGACAAAGGAAGAAAAATGATACTGGAACACTGGGAGCCAGAAGATGTTGGACTCGCTGCCATAGACCACCAGGGGGAATGGGCTGCAAGCCGAGAATGTTGATGTTAACTCATCTGCTAAGGGAAGAGAAAGATTTGTGGATTTGCAAAGATTCAGGGAGAATGTCAAGCACATACCCCAAATGGGAAAGATACTTGAAAATCTTGCAGCGGAAGAAACCTCAGTATAAATGGAGATGAAAAGAAGAAACAATGGCAAGCAATAAAAATACACCAATGTATATTAAATGCATGTAAATGGGTAATGATAATGGAACATTAAATGCATCATTTAGGTGCTAAATTCACACAGTTAGAACAGAAGGAAGAGCGCAGTTACTAAACGTTTGCCTTAGAAACAGAATTTAGGTGTGGGTGGAGTGGGCTAGAGTAAAGTTCTCATTCTACAGAACTCATCATCGAGAGCGAGAATGGACAAAGTCAAGTCTTTTAGTGTGGCCTTGCTCGCGGGGGAAGGGGGGAAGAACACGTAGTGGAGACATAGCTCATCTAAGTTGGGAGAAAGAGTTATTTTGGTTTCATATAAAAAGAGATGAATAAGTGTTTGATTATGAGTGTTGGAATGGTAGAATGGAAAAATACAGAATTTCAAGTTCAATGCAGGGGAAAGAGGGAATAACTGGCAAAACAGCCAAAGCAAGTGAAAAGAATGAGGAAACCATAAGAAAATGAAAATAAGTAAACAGAGTAAGATGCAAAGAATAAAGTATATAAATTGTTGCATATGACTTAGTCAAATTCTCTTACTGAAAGAAACTGAGAGGTTGGGTTTAAAATAAAAGAAAGCAGATAACATTCTTAAAAGTGATAAAATGTGAAAACAGGAGGATGGACAAGAGAGTCCCAAGGCAAACAAAAAGAGGAGAGTGGCAATATTATTAGACGAGATGGAATGTAAGATTAAAGTTTCAAATAGTGTGTGATCAAAGAAGGCGTTAGATCTGCCAACTCTCTTGGTGAGATTTCCATGTGTGTGAAATGGTACTTGTAGAGACTATAATAGGAAAATCATTTGTATAAAAACAATCCCCCAAACCAAGGTACGTGTGTGTGTGTATGTGTGTGTGTGTGTGTGTGTGTAATTCTATGATCATTGTCCTAGATGCGTATGTATTAAGGAGTGTTCCTAAGTCAGTTGTCTCAGTATCACGGGGCTAATGCCTGCCGCAGGGTTAGGCACAAGGAGAGCAGAGTATACCCTGAACACTTTGCATCTGTGCGTCATCCTTTCACTGACATTTCCTACAGACAGATTAGTTTCAAAGAGACAGATGTATACATAAAGATTTTATTGTTATTCCCCTGACCCTGGGTAGTTGCTTTAAATATCCTACAAAGGTCTGGAGTCACCTTTATTTGGGTGATTTTAAATAAAAGACCATTTAGTGTAAAAAATCTTGGTAATTCGGAATTTTTCTATATGTTTCAAAGTCTAAGACGTGTAACCATGATTTATATAAATATAAAAAACAGACAAGTTCTCCAGAGCATAGAACTCTCTTGCATGAAAAAGCGGAGTAACTTTGTGATATGTTTAGATACATTAGTCAGAGACGAGACTAGTTTTTCTTTCTATAGCTATAGGACCCTAGCCAGAATGCTCTCTGCTTAAAAGAAAAGCCACATGATGAATTCATGGACACAGGAAGGATGAATTCATTTACAGAGGGTTGGATTGATTATAAGGTTGATGTTGGTGAGCACATTTATAACTTCAGTGTGTAAATTTAACTTCTGATAACTTTTTTTTTTTAATTTTTAGTGAATATGGTTTCCTATAGCAAATGTCTTACAATGTTTGTGGTCATCAAAAGCTTTACTGTGAAGAGTTACATTCCTTTGTGATTAAACCAAAGGTTAGTTAAGCAGTTGAATATTAAAGAGAGGAACTTTAATCAGCCTAATAAGAAACAGAGCTTGCATAGATTTAAACTTAAATAAGACCATTGCTCCTTCAGGCCATTCTTTGCATCACTGGCTACCCTTGCTCTCTGTCTCCCAGACAGGTTCTACCAGGGAAAGGCAGAGGCAGGGTATTGGATTTCGGGAGGAGAATGGGTTGGGGTATTTATTTCCCTCCTCTTGCTACAGGTTGGCTGCATGTGTGTCTGGATGTCAGTGCTGTCCAGTTATCCCTTTATGCACAGTTCTCTCTGGGTTCCAGTAACCGCCTTTTCCCCGTGCCTCTTCCGGCCTAGATGTCCTCCTGGCCTCCACTACGCCCCAGGCTGCTGTACTCCACTCAGAACGGGGCAGACGACCCCTTACTGAGCACTCGTCAATAGCTAGTATGATTGTGCCAGATGTTTGCTCTGAGGCCCCGTCCAGTACCAAGTACTCTGCCCCTCTCCTCTGCCTCTCATTCAGTGGTGCAGTTTCAACGCAGGATGTTTTTACTTACGGCAAGAAGATCTCAAAATAAGTTTAGTCGAATACAAGCTTACCTTCTATTGGCACAATTGAGACCAGCCAAAAAAATTGTTTACTAATCTTGATTTTCATACTTACATCCTGTTTAGAAAGTTGCTAATCAGGGACCACCCAATTATGATGTGGCTGTTACAATCTATGCATTTCATTACTGTATATGTTTGCAGGTTTATGCCTATATCTCTTTAGACTGTGGAATTAACATGTGGACATTTTCTGGCAGTGCTCTGTCCTTAAGAGAATCCTGAGCAGGTCTCAATGTCCATGAAGTCTCCTTCTGTGCTCATTTGTGAGACCACTGGCTCAGCGGGGCCCCTCAGGGTGTGTAAGAGGATGTGTTTGTATCCAAATCTCTCTAGAAGAGGACGTCTGAGCCTGTGTGCTGTGGGTGAACAGTGACTATTCATCCATTCGTTCATCTAGTGAAGAATTCATGTGGAAGTTGGAATCCCTAGGCAGTAAACTAGAGACTTTCTCCTGCTCCAGGCGCTTTAACCTCGCTGAAGACAGTGAGGTGTTTCTCAAGCTGCAAGAATGCTAAAGAACTTGATGGAAGGTGACCAGCTACTAAAGGGGGGCCCCCGACACCCCAGCACACAGACTGATGAAGAGGTTTTGTTGAGTCCTGACCCTCCAGCTTGGCTTGCATTTAGGAAAAACGGCCCATGCAATACACCGACCTAACCATGACAGGGATGCAGCCTCTTGCTGACACGAAACAGATGTTGGAGGGCTTCTGGCTCAGACTTTTGGTCACCTGATTGATGCTGTCCTGCTCAGAGTCAGCAGCTTTTCCCAGGAGCCCTGACCGGAGATCCAAGAGGTGAGGAAGGGGGTGGAGGTGTCTCCCTTCCAGGCCTGGCTCCATTCGGTGGATGGTAAAGATGATGATACGATGAACAGGAGAAATTTGGAGCCCTAAGACAGATTTCCTCTGGATACAAGGAAGAAATGAGGGCCACTTTGGAAGACAGTTTGGTGGTTTCTCATAAAACTGAGCAGTCTCTTGCCCTGTGATCCAACAGTTGTGGTCCTTAGTATTTACCCAAACGAGTCGAAAGTGGATGTCTACACAAAAACCCACACGCAGATGTTCACAGCATCTTTACTCGTGATTTCCAAAACTTAGAAGCAAGCGAGAGTCCCTCAGTTAGTGAATGGGTAAATCAACTGTGGTATATCTGGACATTGGAATATTACTTAGTGCTACAAAATGAGCCGTCAAGGCGAAATGCCCGTTGCTGAGAGAAGCCAATGTGGAAACTTCCATATAGCACGATTTTCATTATCTACCATTCTTAAAAAGGCAAAGCGAAGCAGATAGTAACAAGATTAGTGGTTGCCAGGGTTCAGGGTGGGGGACGAGGAGGGATGAATGGATGGAACACAAAAGATTCTTGGGGCAGTAAAACTATTCTGTGTGAGGTTATAGATGGTAGATACATGTCATTAGACTTCTGTCAAAGCCCGTAGACTGTACAACACCCAGACCATCCACGGTCCCCAAGTGCTAGTGATGTGTCCGTGAAAGCTTATCGATTGTGACACATGCGCCTCTCTGGGGCAGGATGTTGATAGTTGGGAGGCTGGGGGGGGCATGNGCATGTATATGGCAAATCTCTGTACTTTCTGTTGAACTTTTCTGTGAACCTAAAAATACTTTTAAAAATCTGTTTAAGAAAAGAAGAGGCCCAGGTGTAAACATGACTTGAGAAAGTGAAGCAGGGTGGCTCATGGAGTCTCTCTGGTTTCCTGGTCACAAGTAAAGTGTATTCATACGGCCTCTGTTTGAGTCCTTGGATCCTTCCACACTGCTGGTCAGGCTAAGAGAGCAGAGCGTCAGAACCATAAGGGAGGAAAGGTCACTCGGTAGTCAGGGTGATGTAGGTGAGGTTCAGTGGGTGGAGTCAGGAGCCGACGATCAAGAAAGAATTCCTGAGACGTCTTTGGTGCAAAATGGTTGGTTATTAAAGCACAGAGACAGGACCCATGGGGCAGAAAGAGCTGCTGCCCCGGGGTTGTGAGGGGTGGCTGGTTATGTACTATGGGGTTGGGGGAGGTAAGGAAAAAGGGAGGTTTCAAAACGATTTTCGATTTTCATTTTCATATGTTAAAGAAGACTCCCAGGATACCCAGGATACCCCAGGTCCTGCCATTGTCAAGTTAAGGTTGTTTTCCCTCTCTAGCAAGGCATTAGCATTAAGATAGTTGAGAGATTCCTGGAAGAATGTCACACTTGTCCCACCCAGGAGTGGGGGTGGAGGGAGATTGCAGGGTGTCAGCTTGTGCTTTGTCCTCAGTTTGCCTTCTGTTCCCTCATCAATGGGGCATAGCCCTGTCTGCAACTTACTCTCCTGATGTGTTCCGTGCCCACAGGAATCTACTTTACCAGTAGTGGGAAGTTTCATAAACACCCTTGATCTATTCAGGTTTCTTTGCTGTTGGTGACATAGGCCTTTTTGATCTTGAGAAAACTTCCTAAGTTCCTGCTTGTGTTGTAGAAGCCCGGAGGTGTCCTAACTCTAAAGATCCTCCCTGCTCAAAGTTTTACTAAGACTAAAAGAAGAAGAGATAGAATGACTGTTGACACCAAAGGCCAAATGAAATATTCTGTGCTATGATTGCATGTTGTTGGAACCCTGAAGCTTTGAGGCAGTGTTTTCTGAAGCCCTTCATCTTCCAGTAGCTGCCAGTTGGCCAAGAGAGAAAACAGCAGGGGGACACATTTCTGTATGTTACTATCCATAAAGGTTTTGGATATTTCCCCCAGAGAAACTGATGAACCTTTGGCAGACAGTAGATAATTAATCCATTATCCCATCCCTGCAGAGGAGAAAGTTTTCTGATTTCACAGATGGGGGAAATGGGATCACCAGTGGGGGAGAAACTGGCCAAGGTCTGGGTCTGGGGAGAAAGTGTCAGAGACCTTGTTTCATGGTCAAGTTGAACAGCTTGGACTACTGGATACTCATGATACTGTGGGATGCTGCTGCAATTGCCAAGAAAGATTGGTTGGTTTGTCTTGACCTAGTCATTTCAGAAGTCAGTGGATATACAGGGCTGCTTGAATTTGGGACAGAAGTGTCCTGACGTTTCTCATGCTGTGTGTTCTTTCGTCTCTCTTGGAAATTCATCACATGCATTTATCCCATTAGTGGTAGGAGAAGAAGTACTGATTACCTTCCAACAATATGATGTATGTCAGTGAGTTAGAGCTGTGGTGGTAATGCATTCTTCTCTGCTTAGGCTGTACGTGTACTTAAGCATCCTTGAAATCTGAAAGTGGCAGCACTAAAAGCAGCTGAGCCCCTTTTTCTAGCTACTGCCCAGATACGGATTTCTAATTTAAACAAATATCTTAATCCAAGCTGTGGACCTCTGAAGAGGAGATTATGACAGATTCTATTTCCAGTTTCATTTCTTCATGGTATTTTGCCTTGATTTTACAAATTTAAGTTGATGTTAAAAAAGGAAAGACATGGAGCGCCGGGGTGTCTCAGTCGGCTAAGTGTCTGACTCTTTGATTTCAGCTCAAGTTATAATCTCAGGGTGGTGAGATCAAACCCAGCCTTGGGCTCCACACTCACCAGGGAGTCTGCTTGAGATTCTCTCTCCCTCTACCCCTCCCCCCATTCCTGCTCTTTCTCTCTCTCTCTCTCTAAATAAATAAAATCTTTAAAAATAAAGACACATAAAGATTTATCTTTAAAACACATACACCACAGGCTTAATAATATCACCAAACCTGGCTAGCTTGAGTTTCAGAATATTTTGTTCCAGTGCTGTATGTGACTGCTTTAGGATAGTATGAGAAATGTGGAGAAATGTCCATTTCCTACTGGGACGGGAGGACTAGGGTAATTTTTCCTGTAGGGTCTGTTTCCTTACTGCAGAATGACATTAGGAAAGAGTTGGATCGGTTCTCATCTTAATGTCTTTGGTCTCCTTTGTTGGGTCTAGGCCAACTACATTTGGAGAAATGACTGAGCTGAGCCCTCTGCTGAATTGTTTGACTCTAATGATGCTATCATGGTCTGAACTTTTGTCTTCTCCCCCACTCCTTGCCAAATTTATATTTTGAAACCTAATCCCCAATATGATAGCATTTAGAGGTTGAGCCTTTGGGAGGTGATTAGATCATGAGGGCGGAGACTTCTAATGGGGTTAGTGCTCTTATAAGAGACCCCAGGGAGCTTCCTCATCCTTCCCTCTGGGAGGACACAGTGAGAAGACAGCTATTTATGAACCAGGATGTGTGTCCTCACCAGACACTGAATCTGCCAACACCTTGACCTTAGATTTCCTAGCCTCTAGAACTGTGAGAAATAGATTAGTGTTTGTGTATAAGCCCCCCAGTCTATGGTATCCTTTCAGAGCTAACAAGTCCTAAAGAGTAAGTTGTATTTATGGCAACGGTAGCAAGAGGCAGGGACATTGAAAAGCCATATAGGGTAGGGATTGTGAATGGGTTTGGAGTTTGGGGGCCCACAACTTGAATCCCAACTTTGACGGTTAGTTGTTGCATGGCCTTGGGCAAGGTGTAATTTGCTCATCTATAAAATGGTTTCAAGAAAAAAAAATACATGCAGATGACACGTTTAGCATGGTTGCTGGCCTAGAATGAATATTCAGTGTATTGCATAATGATAATAACACTGGAAGTAGATCAACTTTGTGTTTGAATCAAAATCCTGCATTCATTTCCAGCAACAGAGTTAGAGAATCTGAATCATCTGAGATTAGGACCCAGGCATGGGCTTCTTACAGATCTCCATAGAGGATAATGTAGGGACTAGATGGAAAATAACCCTTCTGGGGTTGGGACTTTCTCTGACCTCACTCCGCTTGGTCTCTGAATATCCACGTCCAGTAACAGTAGACCCTACCGTGTACGGGTAAACTCCTAGTCCTGACTCAGCCTTTCTCTATTACGTGTGATCCCTGCCTCATTGACACAACCATTTCTCTGGCCAACCCCCAGAACCCCACACTTCAGTGAGCACAGAAAGGGCTCCTAGAAAGATGGTATTTGAAAGAGAACCATAGTTAGACTGAGCTAGGACAGGTCTTTTGTATAGAAGATGCAACCAATGAAAAGATGCTAAATTTAGGAGTGTAAGAACCACGTAGCCTGTGAGGAAGTTGCATAGACAAAAATGAAAAACACATTTTTCTGATTCATCTATATTATTCATGAAATAATTTTACCCTAACTCCCTACATTCCTTGCGTCAGTTATGCAAGAGGGTAATAAAATTCTCAGCCTGGAATTTGGGTGAACTCTGTTAGTTGTTGAGGGAATGGTAGACATTCAAATATCCTGTTCACCTGTGGGTTTAGGGAACAGTGGACATTTTTGTTCACCTGTGGGTGGTACCAGGGTCATGGAGCAGGATTGGGAATGATCACAGGTGAGTAAAGCATCTGTTAATAGAGCATTCAAGAAGGGAACCAAACCAAGCCTTTAGGTAGTGAACACAGCGAGGATAGTCTCTGAGAGTGGGAAGTATGGCCACACAATTGGAGCCCTAAGTGAGATTTCTAGAAGCACAACTTGAGATCAGAAGTCCATTCATATGAACCTGGGTAGATTTGTCTGATGTAGTGTTAGGAGCACAGGTGAAAATGCTCGCAGATTAACTAGGTATCAAAGAATAGTGAACAGATTGTAAATCAGGAGAAATCATCTTGAGGTTGCCACTTTTTTCAAATTAGGGAATAACTTAATGTTATAAGCCCCTTAGGACCAGGCTTAAGTACTTCCAGTTGTTGGAAATCTTCAGTCAAGATCAGGAGGTTTAACTGTGAGGAAGGTGGGGAAAAAATGAAGCCAAAAGCAAGGAGGAAAGAGCTAATACCATTAGAACATTACCAACTTTGATTTTTTCCTAGATGCAATTTGCAAAGTAATATTGCAAGTGAATGTCACTACCACCTATCATCTGTTAAGTACTTACTGTGTGTAAGAACTGTGCTAAGTATTTAACATCTGTCATCTATTAATTTTCCCGGCAACCCTATAGGTAGATTTATTTAATCACTGAGAAAACTAAGTTTCAGAGAAGTAATATGCTAGTTTGACAGAGTTGTCAGTGAAAGAGCTAGAATTCAAACCCAGATGTGTTAACTAACCTATATCTTCTGATTTTAGCTGTGATGTGTTTGTGCTAAAATCATGATAGTCCTTTCCAAAGTAGTTCTCTTTATTTCTTTCCACTTGTAACTCCAGCTTTCCCAGAAGGAAAATGAGGACATGTGAAAAAAAATGCAAGAATATACACACCTTATCTCCCTCTTTCACTCTCCCTCTCTCTCAACCATCTCTATCATCTATTATCTATCTAATGTGTATTTATATAATGCTAAGCAGCATCCGTTGATATGTCATACAAATACTGAGCTCCTATTCTACCTTAAACATTTAGGAAGATGGTGTAAAAAATTCAAGCATGTAGGAAACACTTTTCCTGAGCTCAAGGAAGTCCAGTTGGGGCAATAAGATAAATGCTGTAATAATGTAAGGAAGGTCGTGTGTACACATGCTATGCAAATAAATGCTAGAGGGGTCCACAAGAGCGAAAGTCCTCTTTGATAATTGGGGATGACTTTACGGATATGGGGCAGTTTGGTTAGGACTTCATAGAATTCTGTTAAAATCAGTTGGCTCAACTTCGGGGCTTTATGTCTGCATCAGGAGTATCTAGCCTGGTGCCTAAGACAGAGTAGGAGTCAATGTTTTCAATTAAAAGAATGAGGCAATGAATGATATCTGTTGACCATTTAGGTCCTCTACTTTTTGCAACAGATTCATGGCTGCACACAAATTATTCTCTTTGTACAACTGTTGTGCATTATTTAAAGGCTAATTACGTTTACCATCAAGCCTTTGAATCCAATCATCTTCTAATATTTGTGGTTATTGTAAAGGGCTCATAAGGAAAAAAAAAAAACCCAAAAAACCTGGAAATGGAAAAAAAAATAGCTTTGACCTGGAAAAGAAACTCAAAGTGTTTTCAATTAGACTCATTAAATTGTGCATATCTGTATTTTTCCACAAGTTAGAAGCTTGCAAAATCTGCAGACATGCAGTTCTCATCCTGTTGAAATATACTCGAAAATATTTATTTTGTCTTTAGGCAGCCAATAGTAATGTGTTATTGTCTACCAATTTCAAATAGCTTTAATCTTCTAGTCCTTCTCTCTAAGGAAGTTGCATTAGCTATCTATTTCTGTATAACAAATAACCCTACAACAGCAAACACTGGTTATCTCGGTTTCTGCAGGTGAGGAATTCGACAGCAGCTCTGCTGGGTGGTTCTAGGTCCACATTTCTCATGACATTGTAGTCAGGGTGCCAGCCTGGGCCGCCATCACCTGAAATCTTGTCTGGAGCTGAGGACTTACTTCCAACCTGCATCATGTGATAGTAGGAAGCCTCAGTGTATCACTAGCTGTTGGGAACAGACCTCAGTTCCTTGCCACACCAGCCTCTGCATGGGGCAGCTCACAATGTGTCAGCTGGCTTCCTTCAGCATAAGTAATCCCGGCAAAAGAGAGAGAAGAGGAGAAAAGCCTGTCTTTTTTGACCTAGTGTCTTAAATCTCATACCTTTGTTTTCAGTGTATTCTATTTATTAGAAATGAATATTAAGTCTTGCTCCTTTCAAAGGGAAGGGGATCAAAGAAGAGGTGGAGAAGCACAGAATTCGTGGAGAGATTAGTTTGAAACCACCTTGATCACTTACTATAGTCTTTCTGCCTTAGAATAAGAGAATTTTTTTCTTTTGAAAGGAATTATAGGCATTTTGATATATATCACTTTCTATATTACAAATACATTGGCATAATGGCCTTGGGTTATTTTGGTAAGTATTTAAGAAACAAACCTTTGTGAAGCTTCTTGTTCTGAACGTTTATCATGCTAAATAAAGAATAGTTTTGCTCCATCTGAACAAAACGTTTTTACATTTTTGGCCCTGAGAACCTTTTAGTGATCAGATTTCCTCCTCTTGCTATCTGCAAGATTTGAAGTAAAATTTCTGGCCCAACCTTAGTGAAATTAAAAATCTTTTGTATATATTTTGAGAACTAATTTCATACCTGACTTCCTCTTATTTTCTTATAACTGACCCTTATCCCAATTTTTTAACTTTCTCTTTTTTGTTTTTGTAAATTTTTGAATTTTTTTTTTCAAAATGCATTTTGAAAATGTCCTCTCATCACTTTTGGAACAAAAGAGGTTATAAATAAGTGTGGGGCTTATATGTGTGAGTGTGTGTGTGTGTGTGTGGGGGGGTATATACTTTATCATTCTAAAATAATAACTCATTTATTGAATGTTATGTATAAATCATTTTATGGATATTATTTAATTTAATGTTCACAAAGATCCTTTGATATAAAGAACATCATCCCCATTTATAGATGATGCACAAAGGTTAAAAATTGCTCGTAATTGGCAGGACCAGAATGCAAACCCATGTCTGTCTAACTCCAAAGCCTCTCCCACAACTCAGAGCAAAAGTAAATGGCTGAGATGCCTGCACCCTCAGCCTCAGACTCCCCCAACACAGCTAGCTCTCTTGACCATCACTACTGATGAGTCCTGCTTGCTCAGGAGAAAACATTACATTGCTATCTCTGGATCACATGCTTGAACAGAAACATTGTTTGTGGTACAAGGGGTTTACTTCCCAACTATTTTCTGTCCCATACATTCCTCTCCTCCACCCACCCCAAACGATATAAAACAAAACATAAGACAGCACTAGTGGAATATGAACTAAGATTTATATTTTGGGGAGGCACAAAAAGCTTTGTGGACTTAGCATAATTGAAAAGTATCTCTGAGGGCTCAATTTGACTCCATAAAATTTCCCTTCACATTTATGTGTTTGGACTTTGGGATTGAGATAAATACTTCACTTGATATCAGTCCTACTGCCAAAATTAAACTATAGCCATCTTCCTATTTTGAAAACAAAACTGTACAAATTACTGAACCATAAAGAATTTCTACCTGTGTTAATAAACTGATGACCTAAAATCAGAGAGAAGGGAGGCATGGTGTATACTTCATTTCATCTGTTGGCCGATGAAGGTAGAGAATCAACTTTATGAGATTCAAATTCACATTTTGCTTTCAATCATCTTTAAGTCTAGAGAAATATTCTTTTCACTGTCAAACTTTCCACATGAGTAGATTTTGGAGTAGTCTATTTAATCCATTCTATGACAGGTTGGCAGGGATGGAAGCCCTTGATTTGATAGGCACGAGCCCTATGAGCTGCACGTGGTCTGTACTGTTCATCTGTTGACTTGGCTGAGGGGGAACTCAATTTATTCAGCATCAGGATATGAGTATTGGTTGATTGTAGCTCTTGCTTCATTTGCTTCATATAAATGGCATTTTACTTTAGACCCAGGAAATAAGTCCAGATTTAAAGTTATAATACAAATAGCTTATATTTTTATAGCCATCTTTTTTTAAAATGTCTGGAGGGATTGGATTCCTTTAGAATGTAGACGTAGCAGAATGCTAAAGTATCCTAGAAGTTGACTAGAGCAGTAGAGAATGAGTCTCATGGGTTGAAATAGTATAATTATTGGACTTTCTCTAATTAAAAAATAAAGCAATCACTCTATCCTCAGATCTCTGAAAATGCAAAAGAAATTGTCTTCTCAGGACATGGTTGGAAACTAAACAATTCTTAGGGAAGATTTAGAAAAGGCATGGCTGGGGTGCTGATTTTTCTATATCTTTTCTGTCTCTAATCCTTCTTTAAATTTGTAATTTCTGAAGAAATGGACCAAAAAATTTTGATCTGATACAGCCAAATTTTTCCTGTCACTTAAACTAACTTGAAAAAACTAACACTCACAACTGTGTATTGGAGATGGTAGAGTTTCTGGGGTACAACAAATATACAACATCAAACATTTTGGACATTCATTCATTGATTCATTTAACAATTTTTTGACTACCTACACTACCACCAGGCAGTGTTTGAGGTACTCGAGGATCCAGCAGTGGGGAAAAAAAGTGAAGAGAGCAAAGACAAAAATCTGTTCTCTTGGAGCTTGTTTACTAATTAGGGAATAAGACAATATATGACATAAGCAAAACATAGTTTGTTAGACAGTGGTAAATACCGAAGAGAAAAAACAGGGAGGGGCTGGAGGAAGTGTTAGGGGCAGGAGAGATTGAAAGTTGACAGCCTGTAGGCAGAGAAGTCTTCATTGAAAAGATGGCATTTGAGTAGAGACATGTTAGGAGGGAAGGAGTAAACCATGTTGAGATACACGGAAAGGGTTTCCAGGCAAAGAAACAGCAGTGCAAAGATACTGGCGTGAGAGCCTTTCTGACTGATTATGGAACAGAAGGCAAGGCCAGTGTGCCTAGAGTAAAGTAAGGGAGGGGAGGATTATAAGAGAAGAGTTAGAATAAGAATTGTTGGGGACAAGAGGCAAATCCCCTGTTACTCTGTCAGTATTTCTCAGTGCATTGTTCCATGTCTAGTAGTATCTCTGGCCTCTGTCCGTTAGATTACAGCAGCCTTCCCCCAGAGCGAATACTCAGACTGTCTCCAGGCATTGCCAAATTTTTCCCGGGGGTAAAATCACTGCTGAGGATCACTGCTTTAAGTGATATGAGAAGCCACTGGAAGGTTTAGAACAGGGGGTTCATGTTCTGACTTAAAATTTAATAAAATCAGTGACGGCTATTTTGAGTATAAACTGGAAGGGACAAGAGAAATCATACAATATTTCTGTAATTCAATAGATTCTGAATTTTAAATCTGGATATTGACAATGAGAATTCTGTTGCTATATTCAGAGGCCGCTTCTCCTTGTATGATGTCTGATTAGCTCAGTAGTTAAAGGAAATTTGTAGATATCATAGGAAACCCAAAAATGGCATCCCTCCTTTCCATTACAAATAGAAACTTTAAGTTTTCCTAACTTGTTAGAAGAAAAAAAAACTTCAGGTTATCAATATGCACTAACATTAGAAGACTGATTTTTATAGCCATCTATTATTCCATCTATTGTTTTTTTAATGGAATTCTTTACAAAGTAGCAACATCTCATCCTAATATTAATATGTTTAAAGTTAATATATGCTTAACATAGTAATATATGTTAATATTAACATATTTAAACATATATATAGCAAACTATCATATTAAGGACCAAAATTGCTGGATAACTTTCTATTTTCATTATCAAAATCCTAATATTATATCTATCATGAAATTAAAATTAATGTCCATTAAAAAAAGATTGAATTTCATACAAAAATTTTAAAGCTTTGGGCACCTAGCTGGTTCGGTCTGTAGAGCATGTGACTCTTGATCTTAGGATTGTGAGTTCGAGCCCCACATTGGGTGTAGACATTACTTAAAAATAAAAAATCTAAAAAAAATTTCTTAAAGGTTTTCTATTACAAAGAGTGCCATATAGTAAAATAAGGCAGTTGCAAATGTTAGTTTTGGTCAAATGTTATTTTGTATATGTAAGTGACATATTTTTTAAATTGTTTATATTTTCTATCTACAAATTCATATATATTTGAATATATTAGATTGCATATACAAAGATTAATATTAATACACAAATCTCTTCAGAATTAATAAGGAAAAGAGAAAGACTAACAGCAAGAAGGACAGCTGGTATCAATAAGAAGTATACAATAGGAAAACAATAGATGAATAATATAGAAAAATAATTTTAAAAACTTGTGTAACACCTCTAAGAATCAAATAAATTCATATTAAATAACGTGATACAATTTTTCACCTATCAGACTGGCAAAGATAAAAGAGCATTCTTATTTAATATTTGCAAGTAACATAATTTACATCACTGGGTAAAGAGTAAAAATTAGAAACAAGAAGTATTCTGCTTCTAGGAATTTTCCCTGTGGCAATAATTAGATAAGTACCCAACCATGTATGTATATGTTTTGTGGTTGCCATGCAAGGGTGGGATCAATCCCTCACCCAGAATAGGTTCAGATGTTGATACTGATGAAACCACACATGTACCAAGAAGTATAAAAAAGTTTATAATTCATATAATAGGACTTTCCGGGAAGAGCAGAGCAGGCACCCAAGCTGATTTGGAAGGGATTGATTGGAGGGAGAGATGAGTGGCTTTGGTTTTGACTGTGGTTAAGAAATGGGGCTAGGGTGAATGTTTTTGGGCAGGGCCAGCCACTTGCATGGTCTGAATTTTCCAGGGGCACCAAAAGAATGGTCGGCCCAGGCCTTCTTATCAACTCAGGTTGGGCTTGAAAGCTGTCTGTGGTCCAATATCAAAAATAGAGTCAGATTCTTTATTGCAATTTACTCCTGGTTTTGGATTGATAATGGAAATATGCCATATTTTATTAACTGAATTTGAACTTGTTTAAGCCATTATGACATTCTGTAAGGCAAGAACCCTAACTCATAAGGAAAGTGAAAGTTCCATTAAATGCCTTGTTGAAGTGCTCAGTATTGTGTATTCTGAGAAGTAAGATGAGTGCCTTGGTCACTATCAGTAATGCCTGGAACTCTGAATGGTGTAAAGAGTGTCTCAGTGAGACCTTGTTCAATGGCTTTAGTATGTGTAGAGACATGTGCGACCTTGATTTATATTTTGGGTATCAGTGAGGCAAGAAATTCTTGTTGGAGGAAACCTTGGATGAAGAATTGCTGTTGCTGTTGACTGTAACAGATAGCCAGACCATTGTCAATGGCCCAAGAATCTGTAAAAATGTGCAGAAAGGGCTGATAATTGTCCAGCTCCTTTTCCAGTGCTAAGACAATTGCCTGAAGTTGGTCCATGATGCTGACCCTTAAATGCTGTCTTTGATCAGGGATGTACCAGTTAGAGGATGGACGGAAGCAACTCTCTAGGGAGCTCCTTCATGCGTACCATCCGTGAAGTGTATGAACCCCTTTTCTGATCACTCAATTGATTTCTATGGGCTTCTCAAGTGGCCACTGGGTCTGAAGAGGGGTGACTTCCTCTGGTACCATTGTACCTGGTGAGGGAATGAGGACAGGTGAAGCCACTTTTTGTTAGAGGTAGAATATACCAAAGGGTCCAGGTTTGGCTCTATCTGTAAGCACCGTTTCCATGTTAACAAGGAGGCCTCTGTGGTCATCCTGAGCCTTTGGGGTTCTAGTCCCATAGGCATAACAGTCAGTTGGGTGCGAGGAGTTGGAGGCTCAGGGCTGGGGAAAGCCTCCATCTCCAGAAGGGTTCAGTATGTGGCCAGAGGTTGCTGTTCTGATGGAGTGTAGCGTGGGGCTGAGGAGGGAGTTTCTTGTACAGCGACAGTCTCTGGGAGTGCATGTTGCACGGTAGTTTCGATAGATTCTAGAGCCCTTTTTTGGTAGAGAACACAATTCAGAGTGGACCAATTTGTAAGTAACAGTATGAATGGGCCTACCATCAGCTGGAATTGAGACACAATTTCATCTGTCACACAAATCGATTTTGACCAAGACACACAACCCAGGTCCATTTCAAGAGGAGCCCCAATCCCATACTTATATCTCTAATGTCAGTTATTGAAACTTGTGATTTTAGGTGGGTTACATCGATAACAGAGGCTTGTTAGGACTCTACAAATGCAGCAGACCGTAGGGTAGCTCAGAAGGCAAGCTTGCCGCAGGTAGCAGCACAACTCGAGGCCCCCGTTAGCTGGCACATGGCAGCTCCACGTGTGTGCTTGCCACAGGTGGGTGATCTGGTTAGCAAGCCCGATGTCGGAGAACAAAGCTCCCTGGTGGTCGTGCTCATCACCGAGGCCATCCTGCTTACAGCACAGCTCTATTGTCATGATCCTGTGGCTGGCAGGATCCACACGTCACTCAGATTTGGTTTGGATGTTGAGAACGATGTCACATGTGCACAAAGGGGATAGGAAAATGCTTATTACTCAGATAACAGGACCATCCAGAGTGACTGGAACAAAAAGAAAGACTGAGTAAGTGGCTTTGCTTTTTGTTGGGGTTGGGGCTAGGATGAGGGTCCCTGTGGGGTTTGTGGAGGAGGGGTAGCATTTGAAAACGGGTCAAACTTGCAAAATGAAGTCAGTCTATCAGTGTGTGTTTATCACGATTATGCTTGTATTGAAAGTATTAGAACTAACCTGAATACCTAAGGAGGGGATTGCGTAAATAATTTTGTAGATCCATGCCATGGAACATTGTGAGGCCAGAAGTATTGCTAGGTGAGGAAATTAGGTTATACAGTATAATTTTATTTTTATCTATATCTACACATGCATCAAACACACATACACACATATATACAAATGCAATTAGAGGGAAATACACCAAAATGTTAACAGGATTTACTTATGTGGTAGGATTACAATGGCTTTCATTCTGATTTTATTTGTATTTTCCTTTAATGAATATTATGTGTAATATTTTTTTAAATGAGTTTTTTTGTAGAAAGAGTGTTTTCTTGAGACCTCTGATTCAATGTCATTTCTAGACACGGGGCCACACATAGAATTGAGGTGAGAGCTGGCTTCGTTGCACGTGGCTCTGGTCCTTGTGTGTTTCATCATTACGTCGGTCTAATTTAACAACGATCCAGATGGCCAAAAATGCTGTGTTGTGTAAATAGCTTTGCGGCATGGTCTGCTTAACTCTGATTTACCATGGTTCAAAACATCTTGAATTACTTTTGTATTTATTTTGTAATTTCATAAAACCCCCACATTTCAGAAGTAGAAAGATAAGATTGTTCAGAGTTACTATGGTAAATTACCTTCCTCTCCACTTTTTCAGTTCTTGCCTAGAAAATGATGCCATCTTTATAATAAAATTATTGAATTCCAATGATTGAATACAGAGAAAATCTGGTCCATGATAATGATTACTTCATTAGTAAAGCAAATAATTTGTGAAGGACATGAACATTTCATAGCAAAAATGAAGGATAATAAATGAGACAAAGACTACTTTGCATGTTTGAGAAAGCATTGCTTTCTAATGAAAATGAAATACTATTTTTTAAAGAAGATTATTGAACATTTATGTTAAAGCCTTGTAGAATGTTAATACTAAATCCTTAATCATAATTACTGAAAAAAGTATGTTTAAAAGTTACTTTAGCAGGTGATCTAAAATTATAAGAATTATATGGTATTTATTTTCATTTTCAGAATATTAACTAAGGATATAACACACAATGTCCAGGGGATACTACTGTAGAGACATCTAAATCTGTAAAAAAGGGGGGTTAATTGAATTTAAAAATCTTCACCAATGACTACATATATTACATTTTAAATACTTTTAAATTGATAATTTATTGAATGTATATTTACCATTTAAACAGGCTAATCCATAAATCAGAAAACTTATTCTCCAATTGCTAAGTATAAATGATTTATATGACATAGTTTCCAGAGAAGCGAGCCTTATATACTGGGAGAAGAAAATACATTCGTTACTTGTGTATTATGTGCTACAAAGCATGAATCTTTACCTATATTCATCTGTTCCTTGCATTAAAAAAAAAATTTTATTTGAGAAAGGGAAAAAGAAATAGAACACAAACAGGGGGAGGGGCAGAGGGACAAGCAGATTCCCCGCTGGACGGGGAGCCTGATATGGGGCTTGATCTCAGAACCCCAAGATCATGACCTGAGCCAGGGGAGAGGGATGGGGAGAAGCAGACTCCCTGCTGAGCCAGATGTGGGACTCTGTCCCGGGACCCTGAGATCATGACCTGAGCCGAAGGCAGACACCTAACCAACTGAGCCACCCAGATGCCCCTGTCCCTTGCTTTTTAAAATTGTATTACTCAAATGGCTCTCACTGAGCAGCCATTGTGTGCCAGCCTTGACTTAGGGGTTATGGTCTCTTCCTTGATGGAATGTGTACAATTTCAGCCTTTTTACAAGTCTTCAAAAGAAGTATTTGTAGCTGACCAATGGGCAAAAGTTATCTTACACTGCATCTTCTCAGCCTCCCTCGTAATTAAGATGTGGGCACAATGACCGCAGACTTTAAATGGAAAGAGGGTGTTCCTGATAAATCAGAAGCCATAAAAAAAAAAAAAATCAATGCTGATGGAAGAGTGGCGAGAGAAAGAGAAGGTGCCCACGGCATCTGAGAGGCAAACTGACTTGGTCGGCCTCTGAGCCTGGTTCTCTGCCCTTCCCTGAGATCCTGTGAACAACACTTTGTCTTTTTTTTTTTTTTAAGATTTTATTTATTTATTTCACAGAGATAGAGACAGCCAGTGAGAGAGGGAATACAGCACAGGCAGGGGGAGTGGGAGAGGAAGAAGCAGGCTTCCAGCAGAGAAGCCTGATGGGGGATAAGGGGGGGGCTCGATCCCAGAACTCCAGGATCATGCCCTGAGCCAAAGAGCCCAAGGCAGACATTTAACCACTGAGCCACCCAGTGAGCCACCCAGGCACCCCCCCACACACTTTGTCTTTTAAATAAAGTTTTGTTTTGTTTTTCCCCTAAAATCAGCTAGAGTCAGTGTCTATTGCTTGCCTCTAAGAATCTAAGTAACTTAATATTACTAATTTTATTTCACCAAGGAGAGGGAAAAGATCTATTTGTCTGCAAAGCCCATGCTCTTTTTAAAATGTCATGCTGGGACGCCTGGGTGGCTCAGTCGGTTAAGCGTCTGCCTTTGGCTCAGGTCATGATCTCAGGGTCCTGGGACGAGTCCCGCATTGGGCTCCTTGCTCAGCAGGGAGCGCTTCTCCCTCTGCTCCTTGCCCCCTGCTTGTGCACTCTCTTTCCCTGACAAACAAATAAAAAAATAAATAAAATAAAATAAAATAAAATAAAATAAAATAAAATAAAATAAAATAAAATAAAATAAAATAAAAATAAAATAAAAGTCATGCTGTAGAGATGGCTTCTCTTGCCCACAAAGATGCCTGTGGGTCCAGTTTTACAACCTGCTGGAAAAATCACTCTTGGTTCATTCTGGTCTGTACGCTCTTCTGCTGTGGTACTCCTGATGAGGGCAGGAACAGGCTTTACCATCTTACCTGAAGTTATGTCTATGGTGCTGCAACAATCTTTAATTCATTCATTGTAATAAGAAAAACTGTACGAAAGCACGGCTGTACAAATAAAGCTCAGCATGGTGGAAGTGGCTAGTTGACTTATTGCATATTTTTATTTTCAGGTCATTGTTTTGTCATCAAATATAAAATAACAGTTTTAAAGTAAGACCTGGTCACCTTCTATTACCGAAAGCAAGGCTGTTTGAAACGTTACAGAGTTGGCACTGGGGCTGTGGAAACATGGCTCATTCTGCATACTCCTGCTGTTATGTAGAAAATGCTCTTAAGATTTATGTTTGTTTTGAAGTTAATTAGCCCAATGTAAACTTTATGTGCTTTTGATTAATTGGTTTCACACTGGTGGACTCTGATATGCATGCGTGATCTAATGCTGACACAGAAATGAGACAACGGGCTGGTCATGAGCGGGGAGGCTGCTAGGTCCCATGAGGAGGTGGGTAGAAAGTCTTCCCATAAGATGGCACTCCATCCTGTTTATTTTCAGTCGTACCTGACAAAACCTTAGTACATTTTACAGTCTCAGAGGAAAAATTTGTGTTTTATAACTCACACTGAGATTTCACAATCTCTCATATTTCATGTTCAAACTCAATTGTGATGGTTACAATTTGTGGGATTTTTTTTTTAACCTTCTAAAGGTATATTTTGTGAAGTTCTGATGGTTGTTTATAAGGTCCTTTTTTGTGTACCAGAGACCTTCTTGAGTAAATGCTGAGTTTTTCAGATTTCATCCATAGCCCTTTTTCTTTCCAAAGTGACTACTTGGCCTTTGGGGCAATCCGAGGTGTGTTTGTGGTGGCTGGGGGGTAATAGAGGAGGTTTCATATCTGCATGAAAATCTCAGAGTTGTTTTCTGGGTCCTTGTTGGGCTCCACTTCTCCTGTCTTGCCCTCCTGGTCCTGCTTCCCAGAAGGAACCAGTCAAGGCCTGTCTTTCCTCCAGCGGGCCCATAAAAACCTTTGAGTGCCCCTTGCATCAATCATATCACATAAGGGCAGCTGGCAGAAGTTCTAGAAAGATAAACTCAAGCCCTGCTTCTCCTCCATTGTACCGTTTAATTGTTTACTATGTGGTCCTCCCAAAGGACCAAATGGGAAACCAGACCAAAACCCTATCGCTTTCAGTTTTCCCCCAACCTGTCAAATATGCCCCTGCCCCAACATGAGATTTTGGCTGAAAGTAGGAAGGAGGTCCTCATTGGTCCTCGCCACTAAATCTCTTACTCTTCCAGGCTTGGAGGAGACTTCTTTCTCCTTCCCAAGATGACATCTGTCTTGTCACCTTCTCTGGACCATTAGCATTGGTCAAATTGCAACCAAAGAAAGTGATGTATTTTAAGAGAAGTTCCACAAATGTTATGGTGTGTGTATGCATGCAATGAGTTCTATTGAAATTGGATACATCATGATATTTTTTTGCATCTTAAATTAGAACTTAATAACATATTTTGCATACACTTCTTTTGGAGTTGTACGTATACCTAAATACTTTAAAGAATTAGAAAAAAAAAAAAAGGAGACAAGAGTTCATAAGTAAAGCCATAGTTCCTTGCCTTTCTCTTTCCCATTCTGTCTCATGTTCCTCAGAGGGGACTGTTTTTATCCTTTTATACAATTTCTGTTTACATTTTTTGATAATTATATCACTAGATTATACAATATCGTTGTGAGGAGGGAAGCTGTCCCTGTGCAGGGAACTCCTCTGCTTCACCGGGAGGTGAACTTGGAGGGGAGTCTAGGGGCTGTGGAATGACGCATCGGTTGTATCTGCTGTACCGTCTCTTTGCAGACTTACAACCATTTATTTCTTATTGAGAGCTCATTATATACTAAAAGTATGGGTATGATTAAATTTACTATAGCATTTAAATTAAGCATGCCCAATTATTTGCAGATGTCTTAAAATGTGAAAACCACAACATTTATAATGAAGATTACATATATATAGTAGGTATGTGTAACTGATAAATTGAATACATGATTCATGGGATGTGATCAAATCTTTGTCTCCCAATGCCCCTTTCAACTTTATTCAGTGAGGGGAAGACTTTCTTCAGCTACTCAGTGGAGTTATCGAAGTAATAGACTTGGAGTCAGTTTCTGTCACCAGACAGTCACGACTCAAAAATTAAAAGCATCTGGTCCGAGCTCTTAATTAACACTTTAGTCTTTATTCAAAGATAGGTCTCTCACCTCCTCTGAGCTAAGGCCTGGGATGTAGTGATTACTTAACACTCTTTCTTTCTTCCCCCGTTTCTCCAGTGGGTGTTCTCTACCCCATCAGTGATAAGGCATGGGCAGAGAAGAGAGGTAATGGAATACAAATGTTGGCTGGATGGTTTTGTGCTCTCTGGGCTTGGCATGGTTAAAGCCCACTCTTTGTCTTGTGGTCCCTTCCATTGGCTCCTTTGAGAATTCTAAATGGGGGATTTCTTACTTGCTGTTCCCTTGATTCAAGAAATTGCATATCTAGTCTGACTAGTGACGGAGCCTCCTCCTACAGCCTCTAGGGATTGCTTCCATCTCTAGCTTCTTGTTTCAGGACTTGTGCTTTTCTAGAAGAGGACACAAGGTGACTCCTTGCCAGCCCTCTCTCACTTATAGCACATAGGAAACACTCATGCATTCCTTTTTCCAACACACTTTGGGGACACACACAACCTCAGTGATGAGGCAGCTATCCTGCCTCTGCCACCAAAACACTAAATCAACTGGTCTTACATCTTCTAGTTTTCTCTCCACGTAGAACACTCTAGCCCATTGCCAAACATTCCTCCATCTCTTTTCTCCACAAGCAACCTAGCTTGCTATGCCCCCACCTTTACAGATCATAGAATAATCTCTCTTCAGAGTCTGATTGGAATCTCTCCCCACCAGAGTTTGAGGTGAGGGGCTAGGTTCCACAGTCTTCCCTCTTAGGGAATAGGTCTTCCAGCATTATGTGGCACTCTTCGAAATTCCTCTTCACAAAATGGTCTCTTCCAGGTCATATCTCCCTTTCACTCTGACCTCCATTTATGTTCTTCATCTGGCCATGTTGTCCAATGAATCATAGACTAGGTTTTGGCTGCTATTTTGTAAGTTTCATCTGGCATTTTACCTTTGTAAATTTATTTTTTTGTCTTTTTAAATTTTTAAGTAAGTTACATATAATACCTTGTCATACAATTTTTCATCCAGTTCATGAATCCTTTCTTTACACAATGAGTTGATGATAATTCACTAGCTCGTAGCTTTTAGATACAAGCCTTAATTCATTTCTTATTTTCCTTCATCTGCATTATTTAGGACTCTTTTCATTCTAACAAAAAGAAACCACCCACATTTGGCTTACGCAACTGTTCATGATGACAGGTCTTTCATGGCAGTGAAAGGCAAGAATGCAGCCTGACCTTAGAAAGGATTTGAGCCAGGTGTTAGAAGGTGATAGGAAGCCTAGGGAATATTCTCACTCTACTTTATTTATATCCGTGTTGTGTGTGTGTGTGTAAATCCTGAGTTGCAATAGTTGATTGGAGCTAACTAGTGGCGGGACAATTGATGGAACATGTTATCTCTAGCTCATTATAGTCCCCACTAATTCCTGTTGTCCCTTCAACATAACACTGAGTATCAATTGGCATTTGTCATCACACATACTCTGAGATTCTCATAGTCTACAAATATGAAAATCAATCATTTTAGCTGTAATTAGAATAAGGCTGCATTCTCTGTGATTGCTTCTGTGGTGTTTCCATAAGGCATAAAATGATTGGCAATGATTTAATTGAATATTGGGATAGAATGATCAGCTAGACTTAAGCCGTACTATATACACTTTAAAAGGGCTATGAAATAGTCATTTATAAAATATAGTTAAGCACTGATTTTAGTTCTAAGTTGCCACAATGAAAACCAACTATTATTGCTATAATGTCCTTTGCTTTTTTTCTTTGATGGAACAGTGACTAAGGGTATGTGAGAAATGCCTAAAACCCTATTTCCCAGATACAGGCAGGACTCGTTTCCTCATCTCCTTCAGCTCTGCTCTGCTATTATCTTACCAGTGAAGCCTTCTCTGACCACCCTATTTAAAATTACACTAGTTACCTCTTGACAGTCTTTTTTTCCCCCTTCTCTGCTTTATCTTTCTTCAAAGCACATATCACTTTTTAAAATGCCATATTTTTAAAATATTTGTTTTTTAGATATTTAGTCTAAAAATATTTGCCCTTACTACTGCCTTAACTAGAATGTAGTTTCTATGAGGGCAGAAATTTACATTTGTTTGGTTCATTCCAAATAGCTAGAACAGTGCCTCAGATTATTTTAAATGGATAGTTCTTCAATGAAGAATCAATATTTGTTGAATGGGTACAGAATGAGTGCTTTTGCCTATTTATTTATTGCAGTATAGTTGACCTACAGTATTATATCTGATTTAGATGTACAGTACGGTGATTTGACAATTCCATACATTACACAATTCTCGCCATGATAAGTATAGTTACCTGTCACCATACAAAATCATTACAATAGTATTGGCTATACTAATTATGCTGTACCTTCATCCCCATGACTTATTTCTTTTGTAACTGGAAGTTTGTACTTCTTAATTCCCATCACATATTTTGCTCATCTTCCCAATTACCTTCCCTATGGCAACCACCACTTTGTTCTCTGTATTTATGAGTTTATTTCTATTCTTTTGTTTTTTTAGATTCTACAAAGAAGTAAAACCATATATTTGTCTTTCTCTGACTTATTACATTTAACATAATACTCTCTGGGTCTATCCATGTTGTTGCAAATAGCAAGATCTCATTTTTTTTATGGCTGAATATTTCATTCTCTATATCTACCGTACCTTCTTTATCCATTCATCTATCGATGGACACTTGGGTTGCTTCCATAATTTGGCCATTGTAAATAATGCTGCAACAAATATAGGGGTGCATATATCTTTCTGAATTAATATTTTCATTTTCTCTGGGTAAATACCCTGCAGTGGAATTATTAGATCAGTAGTATTTCTATTTTTAACTTTTTGAGGGAGGGAATTCCATACTGCTTTCCACAGTGGCTGCACCAACTTACATTCCCACCGCCAACGGTGCATGAGGGTTCCCTTTTCTCCACATCCTTGCCAACACTTGTTATTTCTTTTCTTTTTGATAATAGCCATTCTGACAGTGTGAAATGATCTCTCATTATGGTTTTGATTTGCATTTCCCTGATGATTAGTGATACTGAGCATATTTTCATGTGTTTGTTGGCTGGCTGTATATCTTCTTTGGAAAAATGTCTATTCAGGGCCTCTGCCCATTTTTAATAGGATTATTTGGGGGATTTTGTGTTGAGTTAGGAGTTCTTTATATATTTTGGATTTTAACCTCTTATTGGATAAATGATTTGCAAATATCTTTTTCCATTTAGTAGGTTGCCTTTTTGTTTTGTTGATGGTTCCTATTGCCATGCAAAAGATGTTGTCCCAGGAGTTTATTTTTGCTATTGTTTCCCTTCCCTGAGGAGACATATCCAGAAAAAATTGCTAAGGCTGATGGCCAAGAGATTACTGCCTATGTTTTCTTGTAAGAGTTTTATGGCTTCAGTTCTCACATTTAGGTCTTTAATCCATTCTGAGTTTATTTTTGTGTATGGTGTAGGAGAGTGGTCTGCTTGCATTCTTTTGCTTGTAGCTGTCTACTTTTCCCAGCACCATTTGACGAGACTGTGTGTTCCCTACGTATATTCTTGCCATGTGTTCCTCCATTTGAATTGATAATCTAAACAAATATAAAATAGATTTCTCTAAAATTTGGGAGTTATAAATTATTTGAAAGCAAATTCAATCAGTTATTTGCTTACATTACATTGTTTAAGATGAAATGGAGTTTTTCTCAAGGGGAATTATGGAAGATATTACTGTTCTTGTTATGCTTTTTTAAAATGTTAAATTTTTTCAGCAGAGCATGAATATTCATTTTTTGATCATAAAATAAAATCCATAAATATGTGTTTTAATGATTATTTTCAATGTAACAAATGAGGTATCAATTGTTACTAATTCAGAGTCATCTGGAATCTTAGTTATTTCTCATTAATATTTCTTTGCTGTGTATTTACCAGGGCAGAGAGCAAAATTGCTAAATTCAGAAAGTATGTGCACCCTAGGAGAATTCTGTATATCCTAAAAGATTATTATAAGTAAAAGTAAGCTAGTTGGAATGAAAAGGCAATGGCACATTTGAACTTTTATTACTTTTTTTTTTTAAGACTATTTATTTATTTCACAGAGAGAGAAAGAGAGAGAGTACAAGCAGGGGGAGCAGCAGGCAGAGGGGGAGGTAGAAGCAGGCTTTCTGCTGAGCAGAGAGCCTGAGGTGGGGCTCGATCCTAGGACCCTGGGATCATGACCTGAGCAGAGGGCAAACGCTTAACCGACTGAGCCACCCAGGTGCCCCGAGCTATTATTTCTTTTTACTTAATTCAGAACTTTTGTTGTTTTTCTATCTAATTTTTGGCATTTTGTTTTTATCTGGGCTTGATATTACTGAGAGCATTGCTTAAGTTTTGCTCTGATTTTTATGATTTACTAAATTTTATTAAAACAGGAGAATGTTTAAAATAACATAATTAATATGAAGCCCCCTTAGAAGGGATACTGAGGTGATTTATAAAAATTGCCTTAAGAGTTTAAAGATAGACATGGAAAAAATAGTTGTAGTTGATGCATGAACTTTCTCTGTGTACTATATGGTGTATTTTAGCTCTTTGATATATATTTTCCATGATCCACATCCTATTTAATTAGCTGGAGGAATTTGTAGAATTGGTATTTTAGTCATAGAATCTTCACAAATAGATGGCAGGAAGCAGAAAAGAAAAGAGCTTGGATTTCTAAGTTAGATGGATATATTTAGGTCCAGATACAGTAGTCAAGCTTAAGATTCTCTTGTATTTATGGCTTTTGTATTATGGACCTAGAACAATGAACAACTCACTCTAACGCCATAAAAGCTTGCATTAGAATAGTCTATCACAATTTCATGTTACTGTAATTGTGGGCTTAATTTCCCTAAGCCTTAGTTTTCTTATCTGTAAAATGGATGCTATTTTATACACACATATATATGTTCATTGGGGTATAAGTTATATATTCTTCCCAAACCATATGATAGGCACTAACTCTGACTTTGTGGTATTGATCAAACACATTTAGTGACCTAAGACCTCGTAACTAGTAAGTGGCAGAGTCTGGCTAAGCCTGGCACAGCTTCTAATTCAGCAGTCTTCACACCATGCCCCACAGAAATCAGCACCTGCTCTGTAGTGCCTGTGGCATTCAAGAGAGAGAGGAATAGAGTTGAAAATCATGAGAGACCAAGGGAGAATGACAGTAAGAAGGAGAGCAAATGAGATAGAAGTGATAGGTCAGGGTCTAAAGATAAATATATATTTTATTTTTTCATTGAGGTATAACTGACATATCAGGTTCAGTGTACAACACGATTCAGTATTTGTACATACTGTGAAATGATCATCACAATAAGTCTAGTTAACATCCGGAACCACACAGAGTTACAGAATGTTTTCTTGTGATGAGAACTTTTAAGATCTACTCTCTTAGCAACTTTCAAATATACAACACAGTATTATCAACTATGGTTACCATGCTGTACATTACATCCCATGGATTTGATCTATTTTATAATGTGGAAGTTTGTACCTTTTGACCCGCTTCACCTGTTTTGCTCACCTCATCCCTTGCCTCCTCTCTGGCAACCAACAAGCTGTATCTTTGAGGCCTTCGTTACTGTTTTTATTTGTTTTAGATTCCACATATAAGTGAAGTCACATATGCTTTGCCTCTCTCTGTTTTGTTTCACTTAGCATAATGCCTTCAGGATCCATCTATGTTATTGCAAACGACAGAATTCCCTTCTTTTTTATGGCTGAATAATACTCCATTTGTGTGTTTTTATTATATATATAATATATGCATACCATAACTTCTTTATTCATTCATCAGTGGACACTTAGGTTGCTGCCATGTCTTGGCTCCTGAAAATAGTGCTGCAGTGTACATAGGAGTTCGGATATCTTTTTGAGATAGTGTTTTTATTTCCTTTGGATAAATATTCAGAAGTGGAATTGCTAGATCATATGGTGGTTGTTTTTAATTTTTTTGAGAAATCTCCCTGCTCTTTTCCATCGTGGCAGTGCATAAAGTTCTTTTTTCTCCACATCTTTGGCAACAGTGTTATTTCTCGTTTTTTTTTTTT
>NC_048226.1:73474476-73533451 GCF_002007445.2 Ailuropoda melanoleuca
TTTGGCAACAGTGTCTTTTCTCGTTTTTTTTTTTTTAAAGATTTTATTTATTTATTCGACAGAGATAGAGACAGCCAGCAAGAGAGGGAACACAAGCAGGGGGAGTGGGAGAGGAAGAAGCAGGCTCATAGCGGAGGAGCCTGATGTGGGGCTCGATCCCGTAATGCTGGGATCATGCCCTGAGCCGAAGGCAGACGCTTAACCACTGTGCCACCCAGGCGCCCCCCCCGCTTTTTTTTTTTTTTTGATACTAGTCATTCTGACTGGTTTGAGGTGGTATTTCGTTGTGTTTTTCATTTGCATTTTGCTGATGATTAGTGATGTTGAGGATCTTGTCACGTACCTGTTAGCCATCTATTTGTCTTTAGAAAACTGTTCAGATCCTCTGTTCATTTTTCAAATTGGGTTGTTTTCCTGCTATTGAATTGTATGATTTCTTTATATATTTTGGATATTAACCCTTTGTCAGATTTGCAGATTTTTTTTCCCATTCAGTACACTTCAAATTGGGTTGTTTTCCTGCTATTGAATTGTATGATTTCTTTATATATTTTGGATATTAACCCTTTGTCAGATTTGCAGATTTTTTTTCCCATTCAGTACACTGTCTTTTCATTTTGTTGGTTTCTTTTGCTATGCAGAAACTTTTTAGTTTGATGTAGTTCCATTCATTTATTTTTACTTTTGTTGCCATTGCTTTTGGTGTCTAAAATATTTCACTGATTTGAGTAAAAGTGGATTGAATCCTAATCATGAAAGCAGAACTGTCATATTTACGTTTCATTTATCCAAATTTGACTACATATGTTCAGTATACAAAAATTATTTATCTATTATAGTATGGACATTATATATTAGCTAATTACTTTGTCTTTGGTTGGTGCACACCAAAACAAAAACAAAACAATTCAAATCCATGTTGGAGAGAAAGAGTGCACAAAATCACATTGTGTAGTGTATGGTGATTTAATGGGTTATCAAGGGTAATTTTGACAACATGGAGTTTTCTCCTTATGCACTTATTTTAAAGCATTACCCATGTTAGAGGTTATTTTATTGTGATATTAATGTAAGTAGTTTTCTATGAATTAGGTTAATTTTTGCATAATCTGTGATAATTCATAGATTGATGCCAACATGCTACATTCTGCAAGAAGCTTTAACTACTATAGAACTGAATGTTTTTTACGGTGATATGCTTATAATTTCTATATTTCTATATTGCCTAGTTTGTTCATATTTATGTGGTTTGCAACTTATTCATATATTACCTTCAGGTGCATATACAAACATCATTATAAATGGTAGTGACTCTTCCCCCCCAACCCCAGAAACTACAGTGTACCTGAAATATTTATATGTTTATAATGAAAACAACACAATACCAACTTGAAAGTGAATTGCCTAGATGATTCATAAAGGAGATAAATATACTCATAGTAATGCTTTGAAAGCCTTGAAAGAAATGTGTCATCAAAATGTTAGTATGTTTTCACTTACAAAGAAAAAAGTTCTTTTTGGAAACTGGTTTACATAGGATTTGGAGTTAACATTCCAGTTTTTCAACTGATTGAAACCATTGGCTATTTTATTTCCCAATGTTCTTTGGACTTATTACCATCTGCTGTTTGTTGTTAGGGCATGCAAAATTCCTGGGGTTGTATATCCTCCAGCAGATTTCTTTGTTATGGTCCATTTTTGTAGGCTGTTAGTTCAATTTTTCTTGGTAGGTCTAGTATTCCTTTACTAAAATCTGTGTTTTGAGCTCTTCCATGACCTGAACGACAAATTCCTACTTTCCAAAAGAAATAACAAAGCAAATGTAAATTATAATAGCTTAATTTATTCTGACCCTGTTAAATACATGCAACTTTTTTTGCTTTCAATAACTAGATATGTTTTCCTTCTTATTTTCATTTGTTCCCTGAACTAAAATCATTTAACTTATATTGTTACCTAAGGTGTGGTTAAGCAGTACTTCATTCCACTAGCCCATTAAATAAAGCTCTCCCTGATCTATTGCTTACTATAATGGTTGATTGTGTCCCCCTACTTCTCCTGATTTCTCCACAAGGAAAAAAAGTATTGAAGTCTCAACCCTCAGTATCTCAGAATGTTACCTTTGGAGCTAGGGTCTTTTTAGAGGTAATCAAGTTAAAATGAGGTCATTAGAATGAGCGCTAATCCAATATGACTAGTGTCCTCATAAAGAGGGGAAATTGGGAAACAGACACACACATAGGAGAATACCATGTCAAGATTGGAGTTAGGTTAATATAAGTCATTGCTATTCCTTTATAATGGGCTGCCCTTCTCTCACACTCATATTAAAAATTTACCTTTCATTTAAGGTCCCAATGCTCAAATGCCAGATTGTTTATGAAAATTACATGAACAATAAACCCCTCTTAAAATTAAGGGTATTTCCTCCCTAGTGTCCCACGTTGAGATCGTTAGTTAAATTCCAAAGGGCTAGCAGATTGTCTTTCCATCACCATAGTAGTTGTCTAGGGCCATGTATTCTGGGAAGGTTTGTTAAATGAGTTATTGGAAGGAGACATGAGATATACACATGAAAACTGCTAGACACAGGTGCAGTGCTCTGGGGCAGGTGCGAAGAAGTCCACTCTATGGGGAGGATGAGTAGCACATGGGGAATTCTCCCAATCTAACCCAAGCTCAGTTAGTTTCTGCACGTTCCTCCAATGGCCCTAGGAAAATTTTTTCCTCATTCCACTTATCCTCATTCTCCCCAGGCAGCAAAACTGCTGCAAAAATGTTCTCTTGTATTTTATTTTTGTTCATTTTCATTTAATACTTAACCTTTAATATGAAATTGATTTGGGGTGCAGTGTGACCTAATTTTCTTCTAGAAGTCAACTTTTTCTTTTACCACATATTAAAATCTTATATATCCCAGAAGCACATTCTTTTATTGATTGATAGTGATTTGGGGGGCTAATTTTATTTTAATTATTTTAACTCCATAATAAACTTGAATATTATGCAAGGCACATCCCTTTGATTACCTTTTTGTCTGTAAAACACATATTAACAAGATGTTTACTACAGATAAATTGAAATACATCTTTATCTTTGAGTTTAACATAAAATTTTATTATAAAAAACGATACCTTTCCAGTATTTGGCATTATCATTGTTTAATGTGAATTTTCATTCTTTAGCAAAATTTTATACTTTTATTCACACTTAAGCTATCTCTTTTTGAAGTCATTTATAATTCTCTTTATTTTTTTTCCTCCATTAAATTAGGATTATAAATGATTATTCACTTGGGAATAGTCCATTTTTATTCAGATTCTTTACTCAAGTAATGTTTCAAATCTAGTAAGCTTTTGGTCCATTTTTTAAAATTTTCTAAGTATAGAATTGTTGAAATAAGAATGGCTCTTTTTAAAATATTTTGTTACATCAATGTTTTCAGATTTGTTTCTTATTGTAATTGGTTAGAACTTCTAAAAACAAGAAATAATAATGATCAGAGTCAGAATTCTTGATGATTTCTGTTTGAATGGAAATTTCTTTTACCTATCACATCAAGCATGAATGGGTGTGAGATTTTCATCGATTGTCTTTTCAGGGTCTTCTGAGATGATTTCAGTTTTTCTTATGCAATTTATTGTTTTGGTGTTTTATAAGATTTAATAAACTTTAAATCCTTCTTACATTTCAGATGAAATCTAACAGCATTTTATAAAATTCACAAATAAAATATTCAAGAAAATGTCTTCCATGAAGCTTTGAAGGAATTAACTGATAAGAATATATTATATCAAAGCCTTATGTGAAACAATTTTTTAATATTAAAAAATTTTAGTGTTTTGGGCTTGATATTTGGGTCAATCTTGATAACTTATATTAGCAAATCGGCCTTTCTATTCTTACTATAATTTCTAATTTTAATCATGTTTTATCACTTTTTTCTTAATTGAATAAAAATTTGTTACTAAATATGTTTATATATCTAAATTTGTACAAATATACTCATTGCTGCTTCTGTTAATACTGATTTGTATTTTTATCCCTATACTTTTTTCCTTCTGAATTCTTTGCATTTTATTATTCTTTTAATTTTTTTTATTGAGATATAGTTGACATGAAACAGTATATTCGTTTCAGCTGTGCAATATGATTCAATATTTGCACATATTGCAAAAAGATCACCACAATAGGTTCAGTCAACATCCATCACCGCACACTGTTAAAATTTTTTTTTCTTATGATGAGAACTTACAAGATTTATTCTCACTTTCAGATATACAACACAGTATTATTAATTATAGTAACCATGCTGTGCATTACATTCCCAGGACTTATATCTTTTATAGCTAGAAGTTTGTACCTTTCCCCCCCTTTTCCCAATCCATCCACCCCCATGTCCTGCCTCTGGCAACCACCAATCTATTTTCTGCATCCATAAGCTTGCTTGCTTGCTTTTTCTTTCTCTCTTTATATTCTACTTATTCTTTCTTTATATTCCACATATAAGTGAGATCATATGGTATTTGTCTTTTTCCATCTGACTTATCTCAGCATAATATCCTGAAGGTCCACCCATGTTGTTATAAATGGCAAGATTTCCTTCCTTTTATAACTGAGTAATATTCCAGTGTGTATACATGCAAAAACTTTTTTATCCATTCATCTGTGGATGAACGCTTAGGTTGTTTTCATGTCCTGGTTATTGTAAATAATAGTGCAATGAACATGTGGTTGCAGATATCTTTTCAAGTGAGAGTATTCATTTCCTTTGGATGAATACCCAAAAGTGGAATTGCTGGATCATATGGTGGCTCTATTTTTAACTTCTTTTCTATACTGACTGCACCAATTTGCATTTTCATTTGTAGTGGACAAGGGTACCATTTTCACTATATCCTTGCCAACACTTGTTATTTCTTGTCTTTTTGATAATAGCCATTCTAATAGGTATGAGGCTGTATGTCTACTTTGGAAAATGTGTGTTCCAGCCCTCTGCCTATATTTTAATCGGATTTTTTTTTTTACTACTGCGTTGAATGAGTTTTTATGTAATTTGGATATTAACCCTTTATCAGATATAGGATTGCAGATACTTTCTCCCACTTGGTAGGTTACCTTTTCTTTTGTTGATCATTTCCCTTGTAGTGCAGAAGCTTTTTAATTTGATATAGCCCCAATTCTGAATTTTGCTTTTGTTGCCCTTGATTTTGGTCAAATATGATAGAGAGGGCGCGCGCGAGCGTGCCCGCGTGCCACTATCAATGCCGATGAGCTTAGTGCCTATGTTTTCTTCTAGGAGTTTTATGGTTTCAGGTCTTACATTCAAGTCTTTAACTCATTTTGAGTTATTTTTTTGTGTATGGTATAAGACAGTGGTCCAGTTTCATTCTTTAGCATATGACTGTTTAGTTTTCCCAACACCATTTATTAATGAGACTGCCCATTCCCCATTGTATATTCTTGGCTCCTTTGTCCTAAATTAATTGACCATTGATTCATGTGTTTATTTCTGGGCTCTGTATTCTGTTCTATTAATCTGTATATCTGTTTTTATGCCAAACCGAACTGTTTTAATTATTATAGCTTTGTAATACATCTCATGTCAGGAAGTGCAATGTCTCTAGATTTGTTCTTCTTTTTCTAGGTGATTTTCACTATTTGGGGTCAGTCTTTTGTGGTTCCATATAGATTTTAGGATTGTTTGTTTTATTTTCATGAAACATACCATTGGAATTTTGATTATATTGAATCTATAAATTGGTTTGGGTAGTTTGGAATTTTTAACCATATTAATTCTTCCAATCCATGAGCACAAAATACCTTCCATTTATTTGTGTCTTCTTTAGTTTTTTTCATCAAGGTCTTAGGGATTTCTTTGTATAGGGCTTTTACCATCCTGGCTCAATTTCTTCCTACGTATTTTCTTCTTTTTAATGCAATTATAGAGAGACTGTGTTCTTAATTTCTCATCAGTGTACAGAAGTGCAACACGTTTTTGTATATTGATTTTGTATCCTGGAACTTTACTGAATATATTTATTTATTAGTCCTAACAGTGTTTTGGGTGGAGTTTTGGGTTTTCTACATATAATGTCATGTCATCTGCAAATAGTGATAGTTTTAATTCTTCCTTCCCAACTTGGATGCCTTTTATTTCTTTTCTTGCCTAATTGCCCCAGCTAGGTCCTCCAAAACTATGTTGAGTAAGTGGCAGGAATCAGCGTCCTTGTCTTGTTACTGATCTTAGAGGAAAACTTTCATTATTGAGTATAATGTTAACTCTGGGCTTTTCATATATGGCCTTTATTATGTTGAGTTATATTTCCTCTATTTCCACTTTGTTGAGAGTTTTTATCATGAATAGATGTTGAATTTTGTCAAATGCTTTTTCTGCATCTGTTAAGATGATTGTATGATTTTTATCCTTCATTTTGTTAATGTGGTGTATCACACTGATGGATTTATGGATGTTGAATCATCCTAGAATCCCTGGAATAAATCCCACTTGATCCTAGTATATGATGATCTTAACATTTTGTTGAATTTGGTTTGCTAATATTATGTAGAGGGTTTTTGCATTTATATTCATCAAGGATATTGTCTGTAATTTTCTGTGGCATTCTTGTCTGGTTTTGCTATTTAGAGTAATACGGGCCTTGTAAAAAGATTTTGGAAGTGTTCCTCCTCTTTTTTTTTGAAAGAGTTTGAGTAGGATTTGTATTCAGTCTTCTTTATATGTTTGGTAGAATTCACCAGTGAAGGTGTCTGGTCTGGTTGTTTGGTCCTGGACTTTTGTTTGTTGGGAGGTTTTTACTACTCATTCAATCTTACTAGTAATGGGTGTGTTCAGATTTTCTGTTTCTACATCATTCAGTCTCTGTAGGTTGCATCTTTCTAGGAATTAGCCATTTTGTCTGGATTGTCTAACTTGGTGTGTAAATGTTCTGAGAAGTCTATTATGGTTCTGTGTGTTTCTGTAGTATTAATTGTAATATCTCCTCCTCCATTTATGATTTTGAGTCCTCTCTTTTTCTCTTGTCAAATCTATCTAAAGGTTTGTCAATTTTGCTTATCTTTCTGAAAAAGTAGCTCCTTAGTATCCTTGATCTTTTCTATTTTTTTTTTTTTGGTCTTTATTTCATTTATTTCCCTTGATCTTTGTTATTTCCTTTCTTTACCAACTTTGGGCTTCATTTGTTCTTCTTTTTCTAACTCCTTGAAGTGTAAATTTGGGTTGTTTGGGATTTTTTTGTTTGTGTCTTTTTTGTTTGTTTCTTGATGTAGGCTTTTATTATGAGTTTCTTAGAACTTTTGCTGCATCCCATAAGTTTTGGTTTGTTGTATTTCCATTTTCATTGTCTCAAGACATTTTTTAGTATCTCTTTGATCTTTTCTTTGACCCATAGATTGCCCAGTAGTATGTCGTTTAATCTTCATTTATTTGTAAAAATATTTTACTTTTATTATTGTAATTGATTTCTAATTTCATACTATTGTGGTCAGAAAAGTGCTTAATAGGATTTCAGTCTTTTTAAATTAAGACTTACTTTGCAGCCCAACATAAGCTTGATATATGCTTGAGAAGAATGTGCATTCCTTTGCTTCAGGATGCAGTATTCTGTATATGTCTGTTAAGTCCCTCTGAAACAACGTGTCATTTAAGGCCAGTGTTTCTTTATTGATGTTCTGTCTGGATGATCTATCCATTGGTGCAAGTGAGGTATTAAAGTTCCCTAATATTACTGTATTGCTGCCTATTTATTCCTTTGGTCTGTTAATATTTGCTTTTTATATTGAGGAGTTCCTATGTTGGGTACATAAATACTTTAAAATGTTATATCCTCTCATTGGATTGACCTCTTGAGCAGTATGTAATGACCTTCTTTGTGTCTTATTAGAGTCTATCTTAAACACTATTTCATCTCATATAAGTATAGCTGCCCCAGCTTTCTTTTGGTTTTCCTTGTACATGGAATATCATTTCCTATCCCTTCACTTTCAGTCTGTGGGTATCTTATATCTGAAGGCTCTCTCTTAGGCAGCACATACATGGGTCTTGTTTTTATCCATTCAGCCACTCTAAGTCCTTTTGATATGGGAAACAAAGGCAAAAGAAAATTTTAAATTTCTTTACTACCTACAGCCCATTGACAAGTCTTTGAAACAGGCAGAGTGACATTCCTCTAGGAACTCAGCTGCCTGGATGTTAAACTTTCCTAAGGGCAAAAAGCAATCTAGTTTAACTTTATCCCAACCCCCCAGGATCCTGTAAGTCTATTTTAACATATAAAAATTCCTTTGGAAACTTCCTTTATCTCTATCCCCCGAGATATATGTTGGCAATCATCCCCCAAGAATATGGCCCACTGATATACTTCTGAAGGGTCTCGTGACTGAGGTTTTACTAGACATCAATAAATGACCTTTTCCTAAAAATAGCCCCTTCAAGATCCTGGAAACCTTGTTTCCAAAATACCTTGGAGGCTTGTGCAGTCCCTAACCCCTTGCAAATTGAAAGTATATAATCCCAACTCCTCAAAACCCCAGTGCAGCTCTTTCTGCCCATGGGTCCTGTCCCCATGCTTTAATAAAACCATCATTGTTCACTGAAGATATCTCAAGAATTCTTACTTGGCCATCTGGCTCTGAACCCCAACATTTCCTACACACTTTGATCACAGAATTTAGCTCATTTACATTTAGTAATTATTGATAGGTATGTACTTATTGCCATTTTGTTCACTGATTTCTGGCTGTTTTGTAGTTCCTGTTTCTTCTCTTGGTCTTTTCCTTATGATTTGATGATGTACTCTAGTGGTATGGTTAGATTCTTCCCTCTTTGTCTTTTGGGTATTTATAGTAAATTTTTGCCTTGTGGTTATCATGAAGCTTACATAAAACACCTTATATATATAAAACAGTCTATTTTAAGATGTTAGCAGCTTAAGTTTGAATGCATTCTAAGCTCTACATAATTATCCGCCTCCACATATTATGTTTTTGATGTCACAATTTACAAGTTTTTATTTGGTGTATCCATTAACAAAGTATTGTGGTTATAGTTGTTTTTACTACTTTTTTTCTATTAACCCTCATACTAGATTTATAAATGATTAACTGACCACCTTTTACAACTGTCATGTATTCTGAATTTTACTAAATATTTTACCTTTGTCAATGAGATTTATACTTTCATAAGTTTTCCAGTTACTAAATAGTGCTCTTTAACTTCAGCTTAAAGAGATCCCTTTAACATTTTTTTGTAAGGCTAGTTTATGATGATAGTCTTTTAGCTTTTGCTTTCCTGGAAAAGTATCTCTCCTTCAATTCTTAATGACAAGTCTTATTCTTTCTTTTTATGAATACTTAGATGTAAGTCTTTTCTAGTTCTATTTCTTTTAAATAGTTAATAAAATCTGGGATAGAAAATTACATATTACTATACATTTATCATTCTATATGTTTTGATATTTAGTATTTTTATTACTCTATGAATTGTTCACAGCTGTTTTAGATGTTCTCTTTTTTATTATGGGTAGATAATTGATTTTCAGTTTCTGTGGTTGGGATATGTTTTGTTTTAGATTCTGTGTTTTAAAGTTTATACTTTTTACATTATGGAGAATTATAGATTTTAAGTTTATTGTTTAAAGTTAAGGAGGTGGCACCCTCTAATATGTAACTACAGGACTCTGATTTTAGCCCAACGACTATATAAGCATTACTGAGTAGATTTACCACTCTTAAGTCATAAGAACATGAGAATTTTGAAATGACAGTCACTTTGATTTATGAATCTGACCACAGTTCTGTTTCAATCTTCATGATTATCTTAAGTGATAAAATAGTATTTCTCCAGCTAAAAAAATTTAATAAGTAAGGTTAAGGAGGTGATCAATTTCAGTTAAATGCTCCTGGACAATATGAAAATGTTTCTTTCCTTTGCTGTATGGGAAACTAGTCATATATCTTCATTTAACTTTATTTAAGTAAAAACCTCTTATTTCTTCCTCTCTTATGTTTGTGTACTTGATCTGTCAAAAATGGAAAGTATCTGTTAAAATCTCCCACTATCATGTTTTCAGCAATTTTAATTTGTCCTTTCTGTTTGTGTTTCCATATTTGTATGCATGTCTGTCTGAACCCCAGAGAAAAAAGTTTGAGCGATCTCATACCTCAACACCCAGTGCAGAATTATTGGTGGTCCTGAAATGCCCCTCTTTTCTTTTGCTATACGTTTATTCCTTTACACGCTCATTCTCTATTCCACCTACCTCTCATTCCCCAACACACATTCAGGTTAGAAACCTTTGTAATTGGTTTAACAGATGTCTGTTTGTATATATGCTTATGTGATATATATTGTATAATGTGCGTATGTTATTTAATTTTCCTAAGGGGTACTGTTCATGATATTGTCAACTGCTTTTCACTTTTTTTCCACAAAGTACTATGCCGATATGACTATCAATTTTGCTGTGCATGTTGCTTTTCAAATCTGCTTCGTTCTCCAAGCAAGTATGTATGTATTCATCACATTTATCCATTTATTCTCTCAATAATGGCACCCAGATTACATTCAACTCCATACAGCAAATCTGAACAAATTTTCTTATATACTTATAATATACTTCTTTCGTATATAAAGATGATAAGAGTTTCAGAAGGAAAGGTATCAATCTAGATGGTAATCAGATGGTAATTTAACTAGATAGTATCAGGTTTCTTACAAAGGTTGCAATCTGCATTTCTGGTAGCAAGGCGTGAAGATCCCTATCCCTCTTATCCAGCCAGCACTTGGCATTATTCAGCTTTCTAATTTTTGACAGTCTGAAAGGTATAAAATGATACCTCATTTAAATCTGCATTTCTTGTTGTTAGTTTGAGCATGTAGTCAAATATTGAGGCCTTTTAAATTTCATTTTCTATATTTTGCTTGCTTTTAGTCTTTGCCTATTCAGTATTGCTATTCCTCCATTGTCTTGTTTGTTTGAAAAGTTTCCTTTACAGCCTGGGCCAGAGGTCAGCAAAGTTTGGTATGTAGGCCAAATCTAATATGCTGCCTATTCTCATTACAGCTAAAAGGCTAAAAATGGTGTATATTTTTTAAATGATGTGGGGAAACTGAAGAGAAGAATAATATTTGGCAACACATGAATATGATATCAAATTGAATTTTAGTGTCCATAAATAAAGTTATATTGAACATAGCCTCATTTATTTATGTATTATGTATTGTTGGCTTGGTATTGCTGGCTTTATGCTACAAAGGCAGAGTTCAGTAGTTCAAACAACATGTGACACACAAAGCCTAAAATCTTTACTAGCTGTTCCTTTACAGAGAAAGTTTTCTGATCTCTAATCTGAAAGAAAGTTTCTGATTGATTTCAGACATGATAAATTCCACCTTTCAATCTATATTTATTAATTTAGACTTTACATCCTCCAATCAATAGCCACTATTTTGATATATCAAATTGGTTTTAAAAATGTTTTTTTGTCTGCTACTCTGTGCTCTTAAGGTTATGTTTAAAAAGTTCATTTCCTCTTCTATTCACAGATATTTTCTCACATTATCTATAGTTTTACTTTTACAGATAATCTGTTTTATAAAACATGATTCCATCTTTGCTAATTAATGAATGAGCTATATTTTAATTTTTCTCCATAGTGAACCAATTTTCCCCAAACCATCTAATAAATAACTTGTTCTTTCCATTTAGTAAATAAATATGTAGTGCCATCTTTCTTGTATATTGTTTTTATGTGTTCATGGGTCTGTCTCCAAATTTTCTCTTTTGATTCATCAGCCCATTTATTTATAGTAGTTATTGTAATAATTGAAAGAGCAAGTGTTGATCTTTGCTTTTCTATTATATGTAAATGTAGTTATTTGCACACTTCTATTTTGTCCATGTAAATTTCAAATAGGTTTTTTTAATACTCCAGATGGGTATTTTTTTTATTAAGTTAAGGCAATAGATTAAATTGGGAAAAACTGATATCTTTATAATTTTTTTTTCAAATTCTAGTTTAGTTAATGTAGTTATATTAGTTTCAGGTGTACAATATAGTAATTCTATAACTCTATACACTACTCTGAGCTTATCTTGATAAGTGCACTCTTGACTCTCCTTCACCTATTTCATATTCCCCCCCACACTCACCTGCACTATGGTAACCATCAGTTCTCTATTGTTAAGAGTTTATTTTTTGGCTTGTCTCTTTTTTAACTTGTTTGATTCTTTCGTTTTTTAAATTCCACATGTGAGTGAAATCATGGTATTTGTCTTTCACTGACTTATTTCACTTAGCATTATATTCTAGATCCAGTCATGTTGTCAGTAATGTCAAGATTACATATTTTTTTTTTTAGATTTCATGCTTTTTATGGCTGCGTAATATTCCTGTGTGTGTGTGTGTGTGTGTCCTCTTCTTAATCCAATTCATCTATTGATGGACACTTTGGCTGATTCCATAATTCAACTATTGTCCATAATGCTGTGATAAGAATATGCGTGCATAAATGTTTTCCAATTAGTGTTTTCTTATTCTTGGGGTTATACCCAGTAGTGGAATTAGTGGATCATATAGTATTCTAATTTTTAATTTGTGCAGGAACTTCCATCCTGTTTTCTCCAGTGGCTCCACCAGTTTGTATTCCCACCAACAGTGCATGGGATTCCTTTTTCTCCACATCCTCACCAACACTTGTTATTTCTTGTGTAATTGATTTTAGTCATTTTGACTAGTGTGAGATGGTACCTCATTGTGATTTTGATTTTGATTTCCCTGATGATTAGTGATGTTGAGGATCTTTTCCTGTGCCTCTTGGCCATCTGTATGTCTCTGGAGAAATATCTGTTCATGTCTTCTTCCCATTTTTAATTGGATTATTTGGGTTTTTTGGTGTTGAGTTGTATACTCTATATACTTTGGATGCTATTCCTTTATCAGATATGTCATTTGCACATATCTTCTCCCATTACTTAGGTTGCCTTTTAGTTTTGTTAATTGTTTCCTTCATTTTGCAGCAAGTTTTTATTTTGATGTAGTCCCAATAGATTTTTTGTTTTTGTTTTTGTTTCCCTTGCCTCAGGAGACATATCTAGAAAAATGTTTCTATGGCCAATGTCATAGAAATTGCTGCCTGTGCTTTCTTCTAGGATTTGTATGATCTCAGGTTTCACATTTAGGACTTTAATCCATTTTGAGTTTATTTTTGCGTATGGTGAAAGAAAGTGATCCAGTTCCTTTCTTTTACATGTAGCTGTCCAGTTTACCCAATTCCATTTGTTGAAAAGATGGTATTTTTTCCATTGCATATTACCGACTCCTTTCTTGAAGATTGATTGACCATATAATTGTGGGGTTTTTTTCTGGGCTATTTTGTTCTGTTGATCAGCATGTCTGTTTTTATGCCAGTACTGTACTATTTTGATTACTATGGCTTTGTAGTATATCTTGGAATCTGGGATTGTAATAACTCCAGTTTTGTTCTTCTTTTTAAATATTGCTTTGGATATTTGGAGTCTTTTTGTAGTTCCAAACAAATGTTAGGATTAATTGTTTTAGTTCTGTGAAAAATGCTATCTGTATTTTGATAGGGATTGCATTAAATCTGTAGAATGCTTTGGGTAGTATGGACATTTTAACAATATTCTTCCATCCCATAAGAATGGAATATCTTTCCAGTTGTTTGTGTCATCTTCAATTTCTTCCATCAGTGTTTTGCAGAGGCTCTCTTTGCTATTGTGGGCAGCGTTTGGTGCCTGACCCAAATACGGTGCTTTAACTAGGTGTGCTCCTGTCTGCCTGTGAAATAAGACCTGCCACCCCTGCTGCCTGAGCCGGGACTCTGCAAAACTCCCAGACTGGGAGAGGCTATGTGAGCAGGGGTCTAGGCTGGTCTTTGGGGACCAGGCCCACCAAGCTGGGACTGAGGCAAGCAAGATTGGGAAAGGTGGTTCCGCAGGAGCAGGTGGAGGTACAGGGCTTGGTGTGAGGAAGTTAGGTAGTGAGTGTGGGTACTGCACTGGTTTCCACTGTTGTTCAAGCATGTAGACCTGGGGCCTAGTGAGGGAAATTGTGCCTGCCAGCTCTTTTGTTAGTGGGGAGTCTTCCAGTGATCCCTGCCCCTTCAGCACATAGTCTAAGATTAGTAAACAAATCTCCCTCCCATATACCCCGGGCATTTTTTCCAAACTGCTGCTTCCTGCTGTATCTCACTGGGGCTGTTCTTTTTGCTGTCTCTTTAAAGGTGGTGACTCAATTTCTTCTTGCTCTCTTGGTTCTCCTAGAGCGGAGCCACTGATTTTGAAGGTTTCAGATGTTAAGTACCACTGATTTTAAGATCTTGTGAAATCATGCCCCTCTGGTTTCAAAGCCAGATGTTGTGGGGATTTATCTTTCTCATGCAGGTTTCTTTTGCCTGGGGTATCTTGGGTGAAGTTCTATTTCTTTCCCCTCCCCGCCCCCACAGCATGCCTCCCTCTAGTAGACAGTCCTGCATATCCTCCCTTCCTACCCTCTCCAGTTGTGGCCTCTTCTCTACAGTTCGCTGTGGAGATTCTACTTGGCCAGTCTTCGGTTCATTTTCTGGGTTATTTACAGTGATGTGGGTGCTACCTTGTTGTAGCTGTGGGATGAGATGAGGTTAGGGTCCTTCTACTTGGCCATCTTACCAGGAAGTTCTGATATCTTTATAATATTAAATGGACTGATCCACAGCACAGAATATATTCCATTTATTCATATAATTATCTACATACATTAGTAGAATTTAATATTTTTAAAAATTGAGTTTTATGTATTCCTCACAAAGATAATTCTCAGTTACCTTAAATGTTTATTGTATTGGAAGGATGCCTTCTTTAAATTGTATTTTCTAGTTGATTTTTGCTGGTATAGAGAATGCCATTGGTTTTTGTATATTGATTTCCTCTGGCAATCTTGCTTAACTGTTATTTGTTAATTAAGCGGATTTATCTAGGTATGTGATAGTATTTCTAAATAACATTTTTGCATCTTCCCTTAGAAGCCTAATACCTTTACTTCACCATCAGCATCACTATTATTGTTATTATACTTTATAGTATTGGCCAGGAGGTCTGATACAATGTTAAATGACATTGTTGGTGGGAATCTTGTTCTTTAAAATGAAGTAACTCTTAAGTTTTCCATTAAATATACTATTTATTATATTTGTGTACGTGTAGATATAAACTTTAACAATTAAGGAGATTTCCTTCCATTCTGGTATGTGACTAGTTTTTTTCTAATAAATGAATCTGGAAATTTTTCAAAGATTTTTTTTTCTCTATTGAGACAGTCACGTTATTTTCCCTCTCTATATGTGGGAAATTTTCAATTTTTCTTGATATAATTCACACACCATTAAATTCAGCACTTTTAAAATATACAGTTTATCCATAAAGGTATCTAGTTCTAAAACTTTTTAATTACCCCCCAAAGGAAATCCTGTACCTATTAGCAGTTATTCCTCATTGCTCTGTGTCCCCAGCCCCGTCATATTTCTGTCTATATGCATTTGCCTATTCTGTGCATTTCATACAAATGAAATCATACAATGTTTACTTTCATGTCTGGCTTCTTTCACTTAGCATTGTGTCTCCAAAGTTCATCCATATTGTAGCATATATCAATACTTCATTATTTTTTAGTTCAATAATATTCCATTGTATAGATATAGCATCTTTTATTTATTCATCACTTGAATATTTGGGATGTTTCTACTTTTTGGCTATAATGAATAATGTTGCTATGAACATTTGGATACAAGTTTTAATATGGGTACACATACCCCCCCCCACTTTCATTTATCTTATGTACATACCTAGGAATGGAATTTCAGAAATAGAAGGTAACTCTATGTTGAACTTTCTGAAGAATTGCCAAACTGTTTTTGAAAGCAGCTGCATCGTCTCCATTCCCATCAGCAACACATTAGCGTTTTCTATATCTTCACCTATACTTTTTTTTTTTACGGGGACCTTTTTTTATTGTAGTCATTCTATTAGGTGGGAAGTTCTATCTCATTGTGGTTTTTGACTTGCTTGTCATTAATAATTATTAACCATTTGTATATATTCTTTGGAGAAATAGCTGGTCAATTTCTTTCTACATATTTTAATCAGATTATATCTTTGTTATTGAATTGTAAGAATTCTTGCCAATCTGGATATCTTTTTTCTTCTTCCCTAATTGCTCTGGCTATAGTCTCCGTATGATGTTGAATAAGAGTGGCAAGAGCAGACATCCTTGTCTTGTTCCTAATTTTAGGAGGAAAGCATTCAGTCTTTCATCCATAATATAATAGTTGTGAATTTGTCCCAGATGCCTTTATCTGGTTGAGAAAGTTTCTTTCTATTCCTAGTTTGTTTAGTGTTTTTATAGTAAGTGTGTTGGATTTTGTCAAATGCCTTTTCTGCATCCATTGAGATGATCATGTGGTTTTTATTCTCGATTAAATGGTCTATTGCATTGATTGATTTTCATATATTGAACCAACCTTGTATTCCTGGAATGAATCCCACTTGGTCATGGTGTGTAATACATTTCATATGTTGCTGGATTTGGTTTGCTAGAATTTATTATGAATTTTTTGTCTATATTCATAAAGCATATTGGTCTGTAGTTTAATTTCTTTTAATATCTGTGTAATGATTTGGGAATCAGGGTAACATTGGCCTCATAGAATGATTTGGCCAACTCCAAACGAGATCCCAGACAATGCCAAGTGGAATAGAACTATCACGCAGTTGATCTAAACAATCCGTAGAATCATGACAGATAATAATCACTAAAACCCATTTCTTAAGATATAAAAATTACAGTCTTGTTTCCTTATCTGAGTATACCCCAAACTCCATTCAAGATATGCCTTGTGAGCAAGGGTGGAGGGTCTCTTGAACTCAGGGGAGATAAATTGTTCTGATTCTCATCAGGGGTGGGGAAGGTGGTCCTTATCTGAAGTTAGGAAAAATTCAAAGATGCTACTTCAAAAGAGGGTTCTAAGAAAATACATTTGAAAAGAGGTAAATATACATATTTGAAAAGAAAGGGAATCAGAGTATTTGTCTCCAAAAATAAAGGGAAGTATGACATTGAAGACCTATAAAGGGACTGTGATGTTTGTTCAAGGAAGTAATACACTAATAGTCATTTTGTTCAGAGGTGCCTGGGTGGCTTAGTCAGTTAAGTGTCTGCCTTTGGCTCAGGTCATGATGTTGGGGTCCCTGCTCAGCAGGGAGTCTGCTTCTCCTCTGCTCCCTCTGCCTCTCCCCCTGCTTGGGCTCACTCGTCCTCTCTCTGCCAAATAAATAAATAAAATCTTTAAAAAAATCATTTTGTTCATTTTTTGACAAAACATATGACAAGGTTTTTGGGGAGATTTTTTGCTCAAGATGGGCTGAGTTCCTCATCTTTATAATTTATCACTTTTATAGTAGCTATTTCAAGTGGGTAGAACCAACTATAAAATTATGCGGTTTTTTTCCCCCTCTATCTGCCTATTTCCTCAGTATCCTCTTTCTAATGGGACCCTTGAAGTTCCTCGTATCACTGTCAGTAATGGATGGAAGGATATTGAGAAGATTGAGATTTGTTTGCTCTCTAGGACGTGCATTCTCTAAAGACATAATATGACCGAGCACTGGCACAGTGGCTAAGACTGGTCTGGGGAGGAATCATTTATCACAGAGAATGAAAAGATTTGCAATCAACATTTCTATTCCAGCTGATTCTATTTATTATGTAGGTCAAATGGAGCAGATTCAATCAATATTTGTAGGGTATCCAAAGCCAGACTGAGGGAGGCACAGAATATTTCCTATTAAGAAATCCATAATACTTTGACATTTGAATATACTGCCTTTCATAGAATATTGGAATCTTCAGTGTTTTAGAACATTTAGTAAAAACATAAAGCAAAAGTGTTACTTTCCCCAATAGTTGTTCCATTTTAAGAACGCTTTATCTCTTTTTTTCCAACAGCCTGATTATGATATGTGTAAGTGGGAATGTCTTTGAGCTTATCCTACTTGAATTTTGTTGAGTTTTTTGGGGTGTGTAAATTAATATTTCCCACAAAATCAGGGAGTGTTCAGCCATTATTTTTTTCAAATATTCTTTTCCCTTCTTCTTTCCTTCTGTTATATGTGTGCTGGAACATTTGATAGTATTCCCCAAGTCTCTGAGCCTGTATTCACTATTCATTTTTTCTCTCTGTTCCTCAGATCTGTTCCTTGAACTACCTTCAAGTTCACAGATTCATTCTTCCAGCTCAAATCTGCTTTTGAGTCTCTCTGGTAAAATTTTCATTGTAGATATTATATTTTTTTAATTTCAAAATCCACCCCCCCCCACTTTTTTAAAGTTTTTTTTTTCCCTTCCCTTTAAGTTGTTTGACCAGCTTGTTGTTTGCCCCAGCCATTATTGGTATCTCAGGCAGCTAAGATATTAAACAGTTGCTGCTTAATGTCTTTGACAAACCCCTTAAGGGAAAAAACAAAAAAAAGGTGTTTGCATTAGGCAAACTTGGGTCAGTTCAAATAAAGACAAGTCATTTTTGTGAAGATTTCACGGGAACTGCCAGACAAGTCAAATAATGACAGTTTTCTGGGGCTTTGGAGAGCTCCAATCCTTTCCTCCCTCCAGTGACTGCTATGCTCTTGCTTTCCCTGTGATTGTGGAATTATTGGTTTTCAAAGCTACCATGGAGATGGGGAGTGAGGTATGGAAACAGGCCAAGTTCAAATGCCTCAAAGGTAGTGTTGTTACTGAGATTCAGCTGTTCTTAAATAAATGCTTCCCAGATTGTTTTAGCCTTTAGTTAATTTTCAGGTTCTGAAAAAGTTGGACAATTTTTGCCAGTGCTTCTATTGCTTTTATGGAGAAGATTTTAGATGACCTTTGGTTCACAAGTTCCATTGACATCATTCATTCATTCATTCATTGAATGATTTTTTCATGTGGAATTTTCCTTGGATAATACTGATTATAATGCATGATTTAAAAATGTTGAATTTTTTAAAAACAAATTTTATTGGGGATTTTTGCTTCCAGATGCATAAATGAAATTGTACTATTTGTTGTTTTGTCATCTGATTTTGGAATTCTAATTATACTTTTCCTGAGTAATATTCAAACTACCATTCAAAATGACAATGTTCACTGTTTAATCATTATGGGGCATAGCTAATCAGAATGTAAGCAACTAATACAAGTGTATAAGTAAGAATTGGTTGAATATTATCTCCACCTGTTAATTAGGCTGGGCAGCATTTGCTATTTCCTTGGACAGCTTCTTCCAGTGTTATCTGTTTCTGAACAGTTGGTGGAACTTATCTGTAAAATCTAGGACCACTGGGGGGTGAGGTGGGAGAAAGCTGTTGACTGTACTTTGTTTCTTTAATGCTTCTTATTCAATATTTCTATTCACTTTTGATTCAATTTTGGATACTTTATACTTTTAAATAAATTCACATACTTAGGTTTTAAAAGATATTATGAAGTTGTTCGTAATACTCTCTTGTTTTTACTTTTGCCTCAGTCATCACCTTCATAGCTTTTCCACCTCCTAGTCTACAGTCGAATCCAGAATCACTCATTATATTTAGCTTTTATATTTCTTTAGCCTCCCTCGATCTGGAATAATTCTTTAGCAATTTCTTCGTCATTCATGACATTGGTATATTGAAGAATTCAGGTCATTCATTTTGTAGGCTGTTCTGTTTTATTCAGTCTAATGTTTATTTATGATTAGAGTCAGGTTGTATATTTTTGGAAGAAGTACTAATGTGATGTCCTTCTAGGAACCATAATCTTTAACACAAGTGCTTGGAAATATGTCATGTTTGCCAAAAATACAAGATTCTAAAGCATTAATTTTCTTACCAATTTCCAATTTATTATATAATCATCAGAGGAAAGATTATCTATCATCTTTATTCTTTAAAATGTATTGAGGGGTTGGTTTTTTTTTTTTGTATTTTTGTAAATGTTCCATGTGTATAAGAGGAATATATATTACAGTGAATAACAAGAATTTTCAATTTCATTCAAGTGAAATATTTTTCCCTTTCTCACTGAAAGCTTAACACAGGGGAAAGAGGCATGCTTACTTAGTTGCACGATTTCCTTGTTTGGTTCCTTCATCCGTTCTCATCAATTCTTTCTCTATATCCTCTCATCTTGAATTTGATAGTGGACAAAAGTGGGAGAGGAAGAGGAGAGAGAAAACTTTTATTTGCCTGCTATTATGCACATCTATGTTGATGTTCAGGGGATGTTCAAAGTTGAGTGTTTCTCTTGAGGGTAGTTGCAAGGGGTTCCTCAAAGATTCCCCAGCTGGAAACATTTGTCTATGGCTCCCTGATCCAGGCTGTGCCTCTTTAGCTGGTTGCTTATTCCCTCTACACTGAACCTCTGCCTCTAATGATAAATGTCCCCTTTTTTCTACTAGTAACATTGCTATTCAAGCTCCAGAAGACTGGAATCAAGCTATTTTTCTTAAAGTTCCTTAATAGGTATAAGAAGACATCTCTTTCTTTTACCTGTGGAGGGGGGAAAGAAGTTCTTTCTTCTCACCTCCTGCACATATTTTCCCTGAATGTGGTTCTTGGGCTGAGTGTTGCAAACTACTTAGCAACTATTCCAAAACAGATGGAAAAAGACTCATTTTAATAATTAATCTATTATAGACTCAAGATGATACCAATTATGTTCTCTAATGACAATGCACTGTAATTAGAAAATGAGGGAAAATGATACTAAAACGTTTTTTTTTTTCATGTCAATGAAAACTTCACAGCTCTAATAGTTAAGTCAGTGTTGTAGTACCACAGAATTAGACAAAAAAAAAAAGACCAATAGAAGAGAGAGCCCAGAAATAAGGCTGCACATATATGGGAGCATGAACTGTGACCAAAATGCCAGAACAAATTAACAAAATACTGAGAACTATAAATGGTTCTTGGAGGTCCTGCACACCTGCTCCCACCACAGCATGTTGCATGCTGCTTGCCTTGGGCCCAGCCTAAGCCATCACTTTGTGTCTGCTGCTGCCACCCAGGCCATGCCAGCCCCCAACCAGCAGCCTGAAGTCTTCTATAACCAGATCTTCATAAACAATGAGTGGCACAATGCCATCAGCAAGAAAAGATTCCCCACCATCAATCCTTCCACAGGAGAAGTCATCTGTCAGGTAGCTACAGGAGACAAGGAAGATGTGGACAGGGCAGTGAAGGTGGCCCAGGCCACCTTCCAGCTGGGTTCACCCTGGCACCACATGGACGTGTCTGACATAGGCCACCTGCTGAACAGCCCGGCTGATCTGATCGAGCAAGACTGGACCTACCTGGCAGCCTTGGAGACCCTTGATAGCAGCACGCCCTATGTCATCTACCTGGTGGATCTGGACATGGTCCTCAAATGCCTCCATTATTACTGTAGTTGGGCTGATAAGTACCATGGGAAAACCATTCCCATGGAGGGGAAGTTTTCAGCTACACCCATCATGAATCTATCAGAATGTGAGGGCAGATCATTGTGTGGAACTTCCCATTCCTGATGCAAGCCTGGAAACTGGGCCCAGCCCTGGCAACAGGAAAGGTTGTGATGAAGGAAGATGAGCAGACTCCACTCACCACCTTCTATGTGACCAACCTCATTAAGGAAGCTGGCTTTCCCCCTGGAATGGTTAATATTATTCTTATATTTGGCCCCACAGAGGGGGCCACCATCGCCTCCTGTGAGGATGTGGACAAAGTGGTCTTCATAGGCTCCACTGAGGTTGGCCACCTGGTCTAGTTTGCTGCAGGGAGCAATAATCTCAAGAGAGTGACCCTGGAGTCGGGATGGGGAGGGGGGGAAGAAGCCTCAATATCATCATGTCAGATGCAGACATGAACTGGGCCATGGAGCAGGCCCACTTTGCCCTGTTCCTCAACCAGGGCCAGTGCCGCTGTGCAGGCTCCCAGACCTTTGTGCAAGAAAATATTTACCCTGAGTCTGTGAAGCAGAGCATCACCCGGGCCAGGTCTTTTGTAGTTGGGAACCCTTTGACAGCCAGGGACCTCAGGTAGATGAAACTTAGTTTAAGAAGGTCCTTGGTTATATCAACTCTGGGAAGGAGGAGGGGGCTAGTCNAGTCTGTGAAGCAGAGCATCACCCGGGCCAGGTAGATGAAACTTAGTTTAAGAAGGTCCTTGGTTATATCAACTCTGGGAAGGAGGAGGGGGCTAGTCTGCTGTGTGATGGAGGGGGGATTTCTGACTGTGGCTACTTTGTCCAGCCCACTTGTTCAGAGATGTACAAGTCAGCATAACTACTGTCAAGGAGATTTTTGGGCCAATGATGCAGATTCTGAAGTTCAAGACCATAGAGGAAGTCACTGGGAGAGCCAACAATTCCAACTATCAGCTGGCTGCAGCTGTCTTCTCCAAGGACTGGGCAAGGCCAATTATCTGTCCCAAGCCCTCCAGGCTGGCACTGTGTAGATCAACTGCTGTGATGTGTTTGGGGCCCAATCACCATTCAGTGGCTAGATGTCCAGCGTAGCCAGAAGCTGGGAGAGTATGGGCTGCAGGAACATACTTAAGTGAAAATCATCAGAGTCGAAGTGCTTCAGAAGAGCTCCTGAAGAATTGTGCCAGCTCCCTCACTCATCCAGCAACAGAGGGAAAAGACATCAGCAGAAAAACCAAGAAAAATGACCCTTGTACACTAATTCTCCCACAAAATCTCTTGATCAAGTCCCAGAATTTGAACTGATAAATGGGGTGGGTATGGGGCAAAAAGTACATGAAAGCGTTTTACACTGCAACAATAGTAGTAGCTTCCAGACTGATTTTTCAATACAAGATTCAAATGTCTTATCCTATCCATCTGATATACTTCTGTCACTTGCTTTTATGGGGGAACAAAAAGCCATTGTTTTATATGTATACTAACAAGTTGGGGCAATAGCTAGAGCCCTGCTTTGTAGTCTGCACTAAAATTCATTAAAAACAACGCTGCTGTTCACTTTTTGGTTAAATAAATAAATAAATTGTTCTTGGAAAATTGATTATCCAAATATAAAAAATGATAAATTCTTGCCTCATTTTATACACAAAATTGAAATCCAGATTAAAGAACAAATTATGAGAAGCAAAACTTCAAATTAGAAAACTGTAGAAGATATTAAATTATTAGATATTAAATAATTAGATAAAACTTATTAGATATTAAATAATTTCTAATAATTAAGATATTAAATTATTAGAAAACTATAGAAGATATTAAGACCTCAGGGTAGGAATAACTTTAATTGTGATACAAGAACCTATTTCATAAAGAAAAGTATTGTTGAATAAGTAAAGTATTTATATAAAAAATAGTCATCAGACTTGAAGGTAAATCGGTTGAGTAGGCAGAGATTAAAAAGATAATTCTTTGAAGAGGGAACCCAAATTAGCAATGCATATGCTCACTATCATTAGTGGAGGAAAATAAAAATAAGATTCTTATATCAATTATATTGGCAAACATTTGAAAAGTCAGGTAATACCAAGTATACTAGATTGTTAAAGCTGGTGTAACAAAATATTACGAAAGGGTGGTTTGCAGAACAAATTATTTATTGTTTTGTGGTTCTGCAGCCTAGAAGAATAAGATCAAAGTGTTGGCTCCCTCTGGAAGCCGTGAAGGACAATCTGTTCATGTTCTCCCTACCTTCTGGTGGTTTGTTGGCAATCTTTGGTGTTCCTTGACTTCTGCTACATGACTCCAGTATCTGTCTGCCTTTATCTTTACATGGCATTCTCCCTGTGTCCAAATTTCCCCTTTTGCTAGGGACACTGGTCATGGGATTAAGGACCCACCCTACTTGAATATGGCCTAATTTTATTAATTTTATCTACAGTGACCCCATTTCTTAATAAGGTCACATTTGAGATATTGATAAGGACTTCAATATAGAATTTTTAACATGACTTTATGAATTTTGGAGGAGGACACAATTTAACCCATAAGACACCAAGTATTGCCAAGGATGTGGAATAATGCAAACTCTCAATCACTATTAATGGAAACATAAATTAGTACTATCAATTTAAAAAGCAATTTGACAGTATTTATTAAAAGTAATGATAAATAACCATAACACAGACATTTTATTTCTAGATGTCTGTCCTATGGCCACTATTATACATGGATATAAGATGATGTGTTTAAAGATGTGCATAATAGTATTGTTTGAAATGGAGAAAATAGACTGGATAACTGGGCAATTGAAAATGAAAAACTGGTACCTCATGTTTTAACAAGGATAAGGGTCAGAAACAAGAGTTAAAAAAAAGACGAGCTATAGAGTGATTCATATTCTATGATTGATTGACTTAAAATTTTTTATTTCCTTATTTGACAGAGAGTGAGAGAGGGAACACAAGGGTGGGGGGCTTGTAAGAGGGAGAAGCAGGCTTCCCGCTGAGCAGGGAGCCCAATGTGGGACTCCATCCCAGGACTGTGGGATCAGGACCTGAGCCGAAGGCAGATGCTTAATGACTGAGCCACCCAGGTGCCCCTCTATGGTATATTTAAAAGTATGTATAGTCTATAGCTATTTGCATATGTAGAATTATGTATATGAATCTGGGATGAGAAGTATACATAGCACCTTCAGGATAGTGGTTTGACTAGGGAGAAGAGGGTAGGGGATGGGATTTCAGAGTTCTCAGTTGGGCTGCAACTATACTTAATGTTTGGTTTGCTTAAAAACATAATAACCTAGAGAAAATACGGTCTAATGTTAATATGTATTACATTTGGGTTTGGCCAAATAGTTTTCATTATATTCATCTCTTTTTCCAAATGTTTGAAATATTTTATAAGAAAAATATTTTTTTTAAATCTCAGCAGTGTGGAACAATGTGCTGACAATAACAAGATGAAATTTAGGATATGAATTAAAAAAAAAATCCTAACCTCGAATCAAATAGAAACACCACCAATTGACTGTGTACACAGTCGAGGGCATAGGAGTTAGAGGAAGAATTCATTTAAATATCTATGGTTTGATTTAACTATAATTTCATGTGTCAATATTACTAAGGTCTGACAACAAATCCAGTTTTTCCTTCAAGCCAAACGGTATAAGTGAAATGTCTAAAACAGAAAAATGATAGAACTAATAGACTTTGTTTCAGCTAAAACTTATGGTGTTCAATTTTATAGAAACTGGAAGCTATTTGGAGGATAATGACCACGACGTAGAGAGGAACTATTGGATTTCGTTGGTGCAGCACTAACAAATACTTGGCTTGGAGAAGATGAAGTCCAAGATGGATATGGTAACTGTCATTACTTATAGAAGTGGAATTCAGCTCATTTGCTGTGACCTGCAGGGTAGAACAACAGCCAAGAACCAAGAAATTGTGGGGGAATGTTTGCAAATGTTATGTTTTACTGCAACATAAAGAACTGCCCAATAGGACTGGCCAAATATGACATGGTCTTCCTCAGAAAGCAGAAAATTCCTCGCCAGCAGAGTCGCTTAAGCAAAGACCCTGACTATTTAGTTGTTGACCAGACTAGAACAGTGATTCCAGAATTTTGGGTTTCATGGATCAGTAAAATTTCAAATGAGCAAATGGAGAACCAACAAAGTTTCCAACCTATTACTTTGCTAAGGAAAATTTTTACAACGTCGTGAGTATTTTTCTTGTCTGTTTCTACCATTACTTTAACACCAAAATCAATGAAGTATATCATCCCAGAATATTTTTTTTCTTCCAAGGAAACAACATTGGCCACTTTGTACTGATATTTTTTAAGTATATATTTAAATGTTTTTAAATAGAGGCAAATTTAAACATTTGGGTTTTTTTCTTGATTAAATATATCAATATGGGAATTGATACATACAATTGTATACCATGAAGTGGAATTCAAATATCCAAGCTATTAGAGAGGGAGAGGGAGAGTACAAGCAGGGGAAAGGGGAAAGGGAGAGTACAAGCAGGGGAAAGGGGAGAGGGAGAAAGAAACTCTTAAGCAGATTCTGCACTAAGTATGGAGCCTGATGTAGGGCTCGATCTCACAACCCTGAGATCATGACCTGAGTGAAAACCAAGAGTCAGAGGCTTAACCAACTGACCCACCCAGGCGCCCCGAAATCTACTTTGTTTATAGTCCTTGTCAAACATACTGTTTGGCCTAGAGGTAGAAGCAAACTCCAAATGTCACTCTGCTTAACTTAGAATATTCCAGGTGAGCTGAGAAAAACGAAAGAATAACATTTTATTTGGCTCCAGCCTCCCTTTTGTGTCTTTTAAGGCCAGAGCAGGTCAGGATCTGAGAGCCAGGTCTGTTAGAAGAGAGAACAGAGCTATGGACTCCAAATAATTGCTTACAAGGAGGGCCTCCCAACTTGGAAATAAGGAGAAACCATGTCTCTCACCCCCAACTGATACATACACAGCGGGGGAACTGTGGCTCCAAATGCCTGCTTACAATGAAGACCCAAAGGTCAAAAGGCAATAAGAAGACCATGCTTCCTCACAGATTGGGCTGATCCAGGAGACACTGACCTACAACAGTGTTTCTCAACTTCTGCATTTGATATTTGGGGCTATAATGCTTCCTTGTCAAGGGCTGGCTTGTGTACTGTGGGATATTTTCAGGATTCCTGGCCTTTACTCATTAGATGCCAGTAGCGTCTCCTACTCTCCAGTTGTAAGAATAAAAATGTCTCTGGACACGCCAAGTGTTCCCTAGGGGCAAATTTCTCGCAGTGGAGAACCACTTGTTCAGATCTGTAGATGCTTCTGAGCTTGGGGACCTGAGGATCAATCTCCTTGACTGGTGCTGATGTGTAGAAAATTTTCTGATGGTAACCCTAGAATCCTCTTTTGTTTTTCTCATATCTTATTAAGCACAAATGAAGATCAGAAAGGGGTTGAGTGTGGGCAGTTTTATGGGCTCTCCTCTATTAAGTCAGAGATCTTTCTGCTTTTGGACATGGATAAAAATATCTGGGAACAAGTTTCAGCTGTACTTGAGTGTAGGGAAACTGGTGAACCTTTAAATGTCATACTTGCCCTCTTTGCATTAATCAGTCTTGATGAAGGCTGTGGCCCTTTTATCATGCTGTTTCTTCTTTTTAAAAAATTACCTCAAAGTATTTGTAAAACATTTTTAAAGTTTGTAGTGTGACCTTTACATTTTCATCATTCTCCTAAAGCCATCAAAAAGTTAACTTCATTATTTGGGGAAAATCCCTACTTATGCAGGCAACTTTCTGTCAAACACATACATATGGCTTCTCTTATTCTAGGTTTGGCTTTCTGCCTGGATCAAAAGTAGGAAATGTATTTGCCTTTGAGAAAAGGATTTGTGACCTGACTTTTGTTTTCCAGTGCCGTTTTGTAGAAATCTGCAACCGCACACTACCCAGATGTAAGTAGCCTCTTTTGTTCATCCTAATGGAAAAATCATACTTTGTTTAGAGGGACTAAAACTCCGTCTGCAAGACACCATGGGGACTTGCAAAGCAAGCAAAAGGAATGAAGTACTACACCAATTAAATGACTGTTTGGGGATTTATTTAATTAAAACATGTAAAACAAAGAGTAGAAAACAGTTTGGAGCAAAGCGTGATTTGCACGAAGATACTTATTGATAAGTAGATCACATAAATAAATTTCATGCAGGCTAGCACCCATCTCAGTTTCTTAATGAAGCTGTATACAGTGTCTGGATCCTATGCTTTCCAGAATTTTGACTCTTGCTTGTGTTTGGAATCCCATTTATTCTAGTAGGACAAAGAAATCCCAGTCACCAATTGTGGTAGGTGAACATCCACTGATCTGTAAAGAATTAGCTCAAAAAAGGTACAGCTAGTAGGCCAATCATTCTAGGATCTCCTAATCCCATGGACTGGAAATCGTTAACTGTTTAGAAAAATGGTATGATGGTTTAGTCAGAGTGGCATTTTTTTTAAATATGTGTTTTGTTTGTAAATGGGCCAAGACTTCTTGTTTCAGATATAGATACTGCCAGAGGTAAAAACAATGGAAAAACACATTTAATATTTAAAATCTCCCCTGTGGTCTGATTTAGTTCACTTAAGCTTTGAGGTGCTTGAAAATTAAGAATGCCCTTTCAGGAAGGTCAATGTCAGCAGCTGAGTTTTGGGTTGACAGTGCACTAACCCCCCTCCTTACCCCTTTCCCTAGGAAATTAAATGCTTCTGATCTTCTATCTTGGTTTTTGCTCACACTTTTCCATCAGTAACTCTCTGAATACATATTCAGGCCTCATTTTGTTGCTTTGCTCTCGCAGTTGGTAATTTCCCAAATACGACTTGTGCAAGTGTCTTTGACTTTGTTTTTATTCCTCTTTTTCTTCTTNCTCTCTGAATACATATTCAGGTCTCATTTTGTTGCTTTGCTTTTGCAGTTGGTAATTTCCCAAATACGACTTGTGCAAGTGTCTTTGACTTTGTTTTTATTCCTCTTTTTCTTCTTTTAGATGCTAAGAATTTAATGATTTTTTTTTATGCCCGTATTTCAGATGCATATCCTGCTAGAGGAATTTACTCTTGGTTTCAGTAAGTTCTTTGACATATGAGCTGCCTTTTTGCTGAATATGAGGGATTTTTATTACATTCCTATAAATATCACATACACAAATTTCATTTTTATACTAACCATACTATTATAAGATTTTCATTGTATTTTTCTCTTAGGTGTTTGTTATGTGAGGATAGAATTTTTTCTTCTCTCATGCCCCTTTGGAGCAAATGTTAGCTCAGGATTAATGGTTACGCACCCAGCATCAATAACCGTAGCCTCAGGACTGCTTGAATGTCCAAGAGCTCAGTGGGCACATGCCAGTGAAAAAGAATGAGACCCATAAAGTGAGATGAGCAGATAGGAAGGGGGAGAACTACGATCCTGATGTCTGCAAAGAGAAGTTCTCTTTCCAGCGACACTAGGGGAGGTTCAAGAGAGTGAGTATAAATGGGGAAAGGCACAATTAAGTGTNAGAAGTTCTCTTTCCAGCAACACTTAGGGGAGGTTCAAGAGAGTGAGTATAAATGGGGAAAGGCACAATTAAGTGTGTCAGGGATTACTAGTCCCTGATAAAGTTATAATAAAGACTTCTCTACAGAGTCAGCCCCTTGTACACTAGTCAACTCAATCTCACACCATGAAGAATTTGGTAGACTGGCTGAAAGAGCAGATTACCAACATTATCATTAATATCTATTATTAATAGATATTAATATCTATATTAATATCTACCATTAATATTAGTTTGATGTAAAATGTCCTCAACTGCGTTTCATACATTCCCAGAAGTGGTGAAAGAACAGCCTATGGCATAAAGTCCACAGGAATTCATCTAAAAGGGCACTGACTTGGGTCTGACGTCAAGACTATGGCTCATTGCTGGCCAGCTATTCGCAGCTCCTATAGCATATGTAACCTTTTCTACATAGGCTTCTGCAACGCCCAGACTTTGTATGCATTTTGTTCACCATTCTATCTCTAGTGCCCTGAACAGTACTTAGCACATAGTAGGCCCACACTAAGTATTATTAAAGGAAACTGATATTCAGAGATCTTAAGTATCTAATTCCCGATTATACAGCTCGCATTAAAACAAAAATTTGGATCCAGGTCAATCTGGCTCCAATTTATGCTTTTCTTATGTTCACTCATGCATTATATGGTTTATTTAATGCACTCTTCTTACCATTTTTAACAAATTCAGGGTTATAAACAATACACAAAAGATCTGATTTAAATTTTAAGTAATTTTAATACATATTGGTGATGCAAATCGAACAAACCTTTTAGAATCTCTGAAAGTGTTTCATTTGAGCCCAAGTTAGGGAAACATGTTCTTCGCCAGGAAAAGAGTGTTCTGATGCATGAACAGTTTTTACAGGGTTTAGGCTTTTTTACATCTTTCAAAAACTCAAAAGGTTATATATAGATCAGCAAATAGGCAGGAATCATAAGTTTTATCATAAAGGAATGCACGGAATAGGGGCGTTGTTTGGTATCTCAGGAACAAGATGGTTTTCCTTTAGGCTACTCATTCACAAAGCAGATGTATGATATATGCTTGGTGGGTCATAAATCAGGCTTTTGGTTTGAACAGTCAGGTTGACTTGGGAAGAAATCTAAAATGGCTTCCCTTATAAATCAGGCCTTAACAGTTTTTCTCTCATCATTTCTCTTTTGATCAATAATCTTTTGACAGAAAGCATTGATGGTCATTATTTTGTCCCTCAATGCTAGGTGTCTACGTGGGGAGGTCAAGAGTATGGCCTTTGATAGACTTTTTTTTTTAGATCAATTTGGGATCAAATTGTTATGGAAACATTGTACATGTGCTTTGTGGTAAGTTTGCCTTTACCTTTTTTTGGTAACATTTATAGTAAACATGCAGAATTAGTAATAAAAATCCAATTACTAACAATTGAAGTAACCAATGAGGAATAGCTACAAAATTACAAAGAAAATCCATGACAAGTATTTTGATAATCTTAGAGTATCCCTTTACCTTCTTTACAGTTATTTGTGCCTTGTGATACATTTGAGCTGATTAGTTTAAAATGGTGTATTTTCTGTTACTATATGTAAGAATTTCTCTGGCTAATTAGTTTCCATAGCTATTATAGCTTATGGCTGTTGTAATTCTATCTCTCCAAACATTTGGTCATCAACATCAGTGTATGTTTTGTCACCATCATGCAATTCTGTTGAGTTGCAAAGCCAGTATTGTACCATGTAACAGTAGTGTTACGATAAAAAGTACTCTGGTTACAAAATAAATCAGAGTATTACAGAGGTGTTTTATAAACATTCCACAAAATCTTTTCGCATATACCATATGTTAGTTTGCAGAGGCCAGCTGTTATAGGCCAGCTTGGAATGAATTCAGGGCTGCATTGTTGTTTAGAGCATAACCACATATTTTGCCTAAATTTACAGAGGTCAGTGGATATTGGAATCCAACAAGAATCTTTGGATAATAAGCCCATCTTCCTCCAATGGGAAGAACTCTGGTGGTATTAAAAATAGTTCCTAGGGTGCCTGGCTTGCACAGTCAGTAGACCACATACTCTTGATCTCAGGGTTGTGAGTTCAAGCCCCACATTGGGTGTGAAGATTACTTTAATAAAAAAAAAACTAAAAATTTAAGGTTTTATTTATTTGAGGGAGAGGGTGAGGGAGAAGCAGGCTCTCCACTGAGCAGGGAGCCTGATGTGGGGCTCAATCCCAGGACTCTGGGATCATGACCTGAGCTGAAGGCAGATGCTTAACTGAGGTGCCCCTTATATTTTATTTTTTAAGATGTTAAAAAACATAATTTAGGTTGTCCGTAAGTTTTGGTACCAAGGCAGTAATTGAACATTTTATAAGTTACAGGAGTCTTTAAATGATTTTCCAGAGATGAAGGGAGCTGTACATTTTGGGTGTCTATAGTTAATAAAGAAGGGCTTTGACCCATAGTTAGTTACCTCAGAATCTTCTTGGTTGTAGTTTGATTTAGGAGGTAGCTGAATCCACCAAGGCACTCTTAAAGTAGTAGCTTTGTTAGATACCCGTTGTCTTTTCTTATTTTGTCTTAGGCTATTCTATTCACAAAAAACAGGGTTTGTGAGTACATGGATATTTTGGCATATTGGACAAGCTGCCCCTATTTCTCCCTTTGTATGCAGGAACCTTTCTTAATAAATTATCCTGTAAGTTTATAGAATCAACATGTTGAGTGTTCTATATAATTTAGGTTAAATTAAACCTTCCTGAAAGGTTTTTTCTAATAGCAGTTCCTTATAATATCTAAGCACCAGTGTAGTTAAAGGAACACTAGGGTATGTCCAAGAGGTCATTAAACATTTTGTCTAAGTTCTCATCATAATAAAGTATGAGGGTAGCATTCAAAGTTATATTAGGTACAATCTCATGGTTACCTGATGATTTATCAGGATGCAATACAGGGGGAGGTGAAAGCAAACAAATAGAAGATAATAAACCTAATGTTATAATTTTAAAGGAAAGAAGAGTAGAAATACAGACCAAGTCCCAAATCTTGGGAAAGAAATCTACCCTGATGTCATCTACTTCCTATCCCAGTTTGTACTTTAAATGTCTGTGATGATCTTTGGGTGGCTGTCTGAGCAATAGGCACAAGGATTATCTACACATGAGCTACTCCAGTGATTTCTTTACATCAAGCTATTTACATTGTCAGTTTGCAGAGCTTCAAGAAAAAGGGCAGTTTTAGTTCTCAAATGATCCAAGTCAGGTGGAAGAAAAATAAAAATGTTAGTTTGGAGTGGTGTATCAGGCATTTAGAGAACACCAGATGAAATCAGGATCTAGTCCAGTATATAATGAATAGTATTAAAATCTAATATCTACAAAAATGTGTTATTGAAACATTTTCTTTTTATAATCATCCTTGTTTTAATAAATTTGTCCTAATTCTTTAAGAGGCATAGCAAGAATAGTGATTTACCATACAAGTTCTTTAAATCTGCTTTGCTGGGACTTTTTTTTGTTTTGTTTTTAAGATTTTATTTATTGGACAGAGAGAGAGGGAACACAAGCAAGGGGAGTGGGAGAAGGAGAAGCAGGCTTCCTGCCAAGCAGGGAGCCCAATGTGGGGCTCGATGGGGCTCGATGGGATCATGACCTCTCAAGGTCAGGATGGAACACTACATCAAAAACTAATGATGTACTGTATGGTTACTAATATAATAAAAGTGAATGCATAATTTAAAAAAAAAAGAAACCAAATACTTAACATCAAGATTTACCTACAATGCCTATAGTTTTGGGTGAATTTCTCTTCTTGATGTACCCAAAATATCCTGAGGTCCCTGTATCTGTAAGGAAGTGACATTCTTTACTCACCTGGTAAGGCTACAGGGAATTTTGGAAAGCAAGGTATCAGGTCAACATTTCCAAGGTGCTCTCTTGCTTTGTACAGTCAACCTTTATTCCTTAAAGTTGTCTGGTCATATCTGAGGCTATACATGTCTCAAATAGGACATTCCAGTCAAATACATGGCAATATAACCAATGTTTCCAATGGTGTTCTGTTCTGGAAAACAGATTCTTACTGAATTTATGCAAATAATTGCCATGAATGAAAGAATATTCACTGACAGAGTTTGAATTCTAGAGGGAGAAAAGATAAAATATTCCTTCATAAACAAGTTGAAACATTTATTTCTGTAAGACATAGATATCTTAAAAGAAAAAGTTTCCTTAATTCTGGAAGATCACACATTAGAGGACCAGCAATATTTCAAACAAAAGTCATTCAACTATAATCATCTTTCTTAATTCATTTAGTCTCATGTTATTAATTCTTGTTCTATTTGAATGCAGCTTTCCCATTCGTTTTGGAAATTCTTACTCAGTTTTAGGACTTAAAATATATTAGAAACCGGTGTTTGTCAAAAATTCCTTTTCATGAGTCTCCTTGAAGAAGAAACACATTTTACAAGAGCATCAGAACAATAGCTATAAGTGAAAAGACTGAAAAACAGCCACAAAGATCTGATAAGAATTCATTATAATGGAGGTGAGAAGGAAATCTGGTTATTTCCGTGCCATAACATCATTTGACATGACCTTATACCAAAACATATGAAAACTTTAGGAATTTCGTATAATTTCTAAAACAGAGCCTTTCCCTACACAACGTAACCTAAGGTGTTTCATCACTGGTGTGACAAAGCCTCCCTCGAAACTTTAACATACCAAATAAATGAACCTAATTAGTCCAAAAGACTTCATTTAGAATTTGAATACTTAGGAACTTTTGTTAAAAAAGTCAGAAGCTTCTAAAGTGCCTGCCTAGATAGGATTACAGATTATTATAAACTTTATATTTAACCAAGGTGGCAATAAGATTCTACAGAAGGTTATATACAGTTATAAACAAAACTTAAGCCCCTTCGAAAGAGAAGTTTTAACTTTCAATGATCAAAAACTTGGTAAAGACAAACTTTGGTTTTAATTTCTTATCAAGAGTAGACCAATAATTGGGTACGTGGGTGGCTCAGTCAGTTAAGTGTCTGCCTTCAGCTCAGTTTGTGATCCCAGGGTCCAGTCCCTCCCCCGACTTGTGCTCACTCTTTCAAATAAATAAAATCTTAAAAAAAAATTAGACCAATAATCTAAGAAAAAAAATGAATCTCAAACTCATTCTAATTTTAGTCATTCCTGACCATGCATAATTTTTTTTTAAAGGGTCTCCTTCACAAACATTCTATAATTTTCTTTTTCATTCAGATTTTGTTCTGAGCCTTCTCTCTGTAAACAGTCTCCTCTTAGGACAAAATTAGTTTCTTTTCCCTCAGAAAAATGTATTCCCATTCCTCATACATTGTCAGAATTTTTATTTTTAGGGCACTGGGTAGCTCAGTGGTTAAGCATCTGCCTTCAGCTCAGGTCATAATCCCCGGGTCCTGCTCTTTTCTCAGTGGGGAGCCTGCTTTTCCCTCTCCGTTCCTGCTCCCCTGTTTGTGCTCTTTCTGTCAAATAAAATCTTAAATTCTTTTTTTTTACTTTTAGAAACTTCAGTCTCCTGTGAGGATTAAGAAGCAATCAATTACGAACTGTTACACCAGAATTCCTTAGATCAGAAATTTATGAATATATTTCATAATTTCTAGAAATTTTTTTCATAATATAATCTTTCAATTAACCAGAAAGCATGTTTACCAACGGATTCAAGAATCCTTTCTGCCAAAAGCAGACAAACCTAGTAATCAATTTCAAGTTCTGTTATTCAGAAAAGAAATAGCTGATGAATTCAACCCAATTAATCATTTAACTTAGCAAAATTTCAAAGTTTCAGGTTACCGAAGACTTTGAAAGCCATTTATGTTTTCCTATAAATGTATCTATGCAGCCTACTTGTTCTTAATAATTGCCCATGAAGACTTCATGTGACAAGCAAAGTCAACCATCCTTTTTTTGTAGATAAATTACAACAGATAAAATATGAATTTAACTAGTACATTTAGGTAGAATAAAAGGCTGTTATCTGTATTGTATTTGATGTTGATAACTCCAAAAGACAGGTCTATTTTAATTAAACTTAAACTAGTTTTAATATTGAATATTTTTCTAGAGCATATGAACTTGCAAACATTTGGGTTAATCTCTGTCTTTCTGAGTTTTAGAATGCTCACTTGTTTTTTTTTTTTTAAAGATTTTATTTATTTATTTGACTGAGATAGAGACAGCCAGCGAGAGAGGGAACACAAGCAGGGGGAGTGGGAGAGGAAGAGGCAGGCTCATAGTGGAGGAGCCTGATGTGGGGCTCGATCCCATAATGCCGGGAACACGCCCTGAGCCGAAGGCAGACTCTTAACCGCTGTGCCACCCAGGCGCCCCTAGAATGCTCAGTTTTTATAAGCACTTACTTTTAACAAACTTTTTAANGGGGGCTCGATCCCATAATGCCGGGAACACGCCCTGAGCCGAAGGCAGACGCTTAACCGCTGTGCCACCCAGGTGCCCCTAGAATGCTCAGTTTTTATAAGCACTTAACTTTTAACAAACTTTTTAACACATTAAATAGGGATTTTTACAAATTAATTTGATTCTTTAAAAATTTTACAGAGCACAAGCAGGGGGAGTGGCAAAAGCAGGCTCCCCACAGAGCAGGGAGCCCAATTCAGGGCTCCATCCTAGGACCCTGGGATCATGACTTGAGCTGAAGGCAGATGCTTAATGAACTGAAACACTCAGGCACCCCTACAAATTAATCTTAGCAATATCATCCAGAGGTAGAAAAAACATCTCACATAACACGCATGGACACATATACACAAACAAGATGCAAAGAAAATCTAAATATTTCTGGAGAGGACATTAAAGGCCCAATTTCTAAATATCTCCCCTTTATTAAAACAAATCTAAGTAAAAGGTAGCAGTATAATCTCTGGGCCCATTAATCATTTTCCATTTTCCAATCTAATACGGCTAGTTTTGTAAAGATGCCCAAAGCTGCAGCAAAAAATGAACCAAATAAATCCCAGAATTCCTCTATGAACATTGGTTCCTCCCCTAAAGTTAGAGGTTTCATCCATGGAACCAAACAACTTCCTACTTTCTGGTTGCTTAGCCTTGTAGCCGGCTTTCTATAATTGTGTGCATAAGAGAAATAACTTAGACATGGCATAAGACTCCCATTTCGGTCATCTGAGACTTCAATGTCTCAAGGTTATTCCCACCTAGAGAATAGCTTGAGTAATAGGATCTTCAATTAGATTTGAGGAGATCCAGATATCAGGAGAACTCACCAGATACACCTGTGAGGCGCTGAGAAGTCAGAGGGGCACGAAGGGCCAGTGCTGGTACTGAGTGCTGAGTTCAGATGACCCTCCGGTGTTCTCAACTGAGTTCCTCTGATGTCCTGCCAATGGCACCAACACCAATTGAACCAGAGTTTTATTTGAATTCGTTAGGACAACTTTCTGAAAATCACACTCTTCACAAGGAAGAAAGTGTTCTGGAGAACGAACAGTTTTTTACAGGGTTATTCATACATATTACTTCTTATGCCTTATAAAAGCTCAAAATATTATAGATTAGCATATAGGCAGGAATCACGAGCTGTATCATAAAGGGAAGCAGGGAGTAGGCTACATATTCACAAAGCAAATGCACAATACATGTTCAGTCAGCCATAAATCAGGATTTTGGTTTGAACAAAGTTTATAAACAGTCAGGTTGATTTAGGAATAAATTTATAATGGTTTCCCTTGTTTTTCTATTATCAATATAAATAATGGATGTGACTTCATGAAGCATAACACCAACGACACTAGTGAACCCCCTGTTTACAAATTAGAATGTTATTATAGGGGCCAACTGCAGGCCCTCCAAGATGGGACACTTTGGCATGAACATTATTTTGAGGTAAAAGCAATCTAAACCCAGCAAATTCAGAAAAAGCTCTTTACCTCACCCTCAAATTCCTTGTACCAGGAAGAGAGCTATTAACAGAGATTCCTCATTGCCTGAGACACTTTTATCTACATAATGGGGTGACCTTTGTTTTCCAAACATCTTTCACCTTCTTCCTGAGGTCTTTCTCCTCTGTACACGCAGACCCCCACTCCTCTCCTTAGCTCATATAAACTTCATGTTGCCTCTCTTTGGAAATTCCATGTCTGTCTGGATTCAAATTTGATTTTCTCCTGTTAATCTGTCTCATGTCAATTTAAGTTCAGCCAAAAGGACCTTGAAGGGTAAATTCTTCCTCCTCAATGTTATCAACATTTTCGAGTTATAGGTATAGTCCTCCAAAATTCCATTCCTGTACCTCCCTTCCAGAAGTAATAGACATATTCCCTTATTTCTAAAATAAAATTTTCACCTATGTCACAATCCTTAAATAAAAAGCTTCTTGCAAAATTTACAGCAATTTAATTATATATGTGTACATATTATGCATTATATAATTACATAATAATTAATTTTCTCCAACTTGCTTTTTTCATTCAACATTGTTTTTGATTTATATATCTTGTTGCCAGTAGCTATAATTCATTTTCACAGCTATATAATATTCTGTGACTGTCATAATCAATTCATCCACTTTTGTCAGATATTTATTACCTGATTTTTTTCTATCATTTCAGTCATCGTCAATTATACATTTCTTGTACATATCTTCTAGGACTCATATGCAAGTTTCTCTAGGTTTTGTTACTAGGAGTAAAATCCCTGGGTTATAGGTAAGTTTATGTTCCAATTTACAGAATTATCGCTTTCCAAATGTATAACCCTAGAGCCATATATATTTTTCATTATTTCCTTGCCAACGGTGGATACTATCAGAATTTTTGTTTAATGTAATATAAATAAAATGATGTCTTGTGATTTTAATTTACCCTTCTCTGATTACCAATGAGACTGGGCCATTAGTATTTTCTCTAATTTGAAATGCCTATTTGGTCCTTTATTATTTTTGTTTTGTGGTGTGAGGTGTTTGTCTTTCTCCTGTTAATTCATAAGAATTCGTAAGAATGTACTTAATGGATATTAATCCTTTGTTGAATTTATGTATGTTGCAAATAGTTTGTGGTTTATTTCCATTTTCTTTATGGTGTCTTTTGATAAACAGAATTTCTATTAATGTGGTTGAATTTAGCAATTTTTTTCACTTAGTTAATATTTCCCATATTCTGAGATAAAAATTATCTTCTATATTTTCTTCCCAAAGTTTCCCTTTGGATTTAAAATTTTAATTTACCTGGAATTTTATATTTTATGTTATAAACTATAATTTTATTGTTTTTTCATATAATTAGCTTATGTTCTTTCTCCAGTGATCAATCATATTCTGTGATTATGAAGTTCTATTATGCGTAGGTCTGTTTCTGCAGTCTCTATTCTACCGAATATTCAATTCCACTGGCCAACTGTTCTCTCCTTGAGTTAATATCACACTATATTCATTGACCTAGCATTATAATAAAGCATCATATCTGGTAACACACCTTATCCTTCTTCAGTTATGCTTTACCTATTTTGGGGCCTTTGCTTTTTCAAATAAGTTTTAAAATTAGCTTGTCAAATTTCTCAAAAATCCTATTAAGACTGTAGTGAAGTTTAAGGAGAACTGACATTTTTATGATAGCTATTCCATCCATAAACATGATATGTTTCCCTTTTTATATTTGTGATTTAGCTTTCAATAAAATTTTAAACCTTAAACTTTTTGAACATCTTTCAAAATCTCTATTTCATTGTATTTTTAGTATTATAAATAATGTATTTTAAATTATGCTTTCTAAATTTGTAGCTGGTGTATATTAACACATTAATGTTTGAGTGTTATATTTAGGCACCTTGATAAACACTAATTCTAATCTTGTTGGTAGATGATTTGGATTTCTATGTAAACAATCATATAATCTGTTAGTAGTGACATCTTAGTTTCTTTCCATATTTATAGTAATTCTATTCTTACAAAGTAGATCGGCCCCCAGTACATGATGCTATTGAGCACCAGAAATGTAACTAGTCTAAGCAACTGAATTTTTAACAATTTATTTTTATTTGTATTTTTATTTCTTTGTCAGCACAAGCAGGGAAAGTGACACACAGAGGGAGAAGCAGGCTCCCTGCTGAGCAGGGAGACCGAGGTGGGACTTGATCCCAGGACCCTGGAATCATGACCTGAGCCAAAGGCAGGCACTTCATGGACTGAACCTCCCAGATGTCCCAATTTTTTAAAGTTTAAATAGCAATTTGTGGCTAACAGATACTATATGGGACAGTGTAAGATCTAATATTTTTGTTCTGTCTTATTTTATTATTTACATTATTTCTTTTTAGATTAATCCACATGTTAATCAAGGAAATTGTTAAACATTTCTTCTTGCATTTCATAGCTCTTGTAGAAGCTTTCCTCCTTTAGTATATCATTTAGAATGTTCATTTGTAAAGGTCTGTCACTGGTAAACTCTGGGTTTTTCTCTTTTGTAAATGTTATTATTTTGATAATGACCTTGAAAAAGAATTTTTTTCACAACACAATTCTAAGTTGATGGTTCTTTCTCTCCACATTTTGGAGATACTGCGTTAAGGACTTTGGCTTTGACTGAAGCTGTTGAGAAATCTGTTAGTCTAAGTTTTCTTACTTGTAGGTGTTCTGGATTTTTTCTCTGGTTGCCTTTCAGATACTTACTTAATCTTTTGCTATATTTTGCATGTAGATTTCCTTGGTTATTCTATTTGGTAAATATTGTGTATCTTACACCTGTAGTTTCTATCATAAGTACTCAGCATTTCTCAGCCTACTTCTAAACCCTTCCATTATGCCTCTTTTGCATTCATTATTATTTTTCAAGAAACTATTGCATGTATGTTTTACTTTGTGTTTATTTTTTCTTCAATAGTTCTTAATTTTGCTTTTATATTTTCATGTTCTTATCTCCAAGTATTGCAAATTCTTTAGTTCTTATTTCTAGTTCATTGTCTCTTGAGTTGTCTAATTTCAAGAAATCTGTTTTTTATTTGTAAAAAGATCAAGTAGAAATCTTATAATCTGCTTGGTCATAATATCTCCAGGTTTTGGGAGTTTAAATTTTTTGTTGTTGTTGTATCTGCTGACTCTCACTCATGGTGGCCTATTTCATTATTATTGTTAGGTGATTTTTAAAAATTGTGAGTTTAGGGATGCCTGGGTGGTTCAGTTAGTTAAGTGACTGCCCTTGGCTCAGGTCATGATCCCAGAGTTTAGGATCAAGCCCCATGTGGGGCTGCTTGCTTAGTGGGAAGTGTGTAAGCGTGTTTTTGCCTCTCCCCCTGCTTGTTCTCTCTCTCATTCTGTGTCAAATCAGTAAATAAAAATCTTTAAAATTTTTTTAAAAAGTAAAAATTGTGAGTTAAATAACTTGAGAATTCTGAATGTTTAATGTATGGTGGCTTCTGTCACAAGATTGCATTTTCTTCACTGGAGCCAAAGGCACATATAACTGCAACTACCTTATTCCCTATGGACCAGCATTCTGTTCCACACCCTTCCCTTGCAGAATGGCCTATGTGTCTTCTACGCACGGAACTGCTATTAGAAATGAGGAGACTTGACTTTTATATTTGTTTACTGGCACTATTCAGGGTTTAACTTACTGCTCTTTTGCTTCTTCTCCCTCTTTTTCCTTCTCTTTCTTCTCATCTTGGGAGATTTCCTATGGCTTTTTTTTTCTTTTTTGAGCCCAAATCTGCTTTAAAAAAACAAGTATGTTGAAAACCCAAAAGACTCCACCCCAAAACTGCTAAAATTCATACAGTAATTCAATAAAGTGGCAGGATATAAAATCAATGCACAGAAATCAGTTGCACTTCTATACACCTACAACAAGACAGAAGAAAGAGAAATTAAAGAGTCAATCCCATTTACAATTGCACCAAAAACCATTAGATACCTAGGAATAAATCTAACCAAAGAGGCAAAGGATCTGTACTCAGAAAACTATAGAATACTCATGAAAGAAATTGAGGAGGACACAAAGAAATGGAAAAACATTCCATGCTCATGGATTGGGAGAACAAATATTGCAAAAATGTCTATGCTACCTAGAGCAATCAACACACTCAATGCAATCCCTATCAAAATACCATCAACTTTTTTCACAGAGCTGGAACAAATAATCTTAAAATTTGTATGGAACAAGAAAAGACCCTGAATAGCCAGAGGAATGTTGAAAAAGAAAACCAAAGCTGGTGGCATCACAGTTCTGGACTTCAAGCTCTATTACAAAGCTGTAATAAGACAGTAAGTATGGTATTTGGCACAAAAACAGACACAAAGATCAGTGGAACAGAATAGAGAGCCCAGAAATGGACTCTTAACTCTGTGGTCAACTAATCTTTGACAAAGCAGGAAAGAATATCTAATGGAAAAGAGAGTCTCTTCAACAAATGGTGTNAGAAATGGACTCTTAACTCTGTGGTCAACTAATCTTTGACAAAGCAGGAAAGAATATCTAATGGAAAAGAGACAGTCTCTTCAACAAATGGTGCTGGGAAAATTGGGCAGCCAAATGCAGAAGAATGAAACTGGACCATTTCCTTACACCATACACAAAAATAGACTCAAAATGGGTGAAAGTCCTAAATGTGAGACAGTAATCCATCAAAATCCTGGAGGAGATAGGCAGCAACCTCTTCGACCTCAGCTGCAGCAACTTCTTCCTAGGCATAATCACCAAAGGCAAGGGAAGCAAGGACAAAAATGAATTACTGGGACTTAATAAAGATATTAAGTTTCCATTTGCACAGCAAAGGAAAGAGTCAACAAAACCAAAAGACAACCTACAGAGTGGGAGAAGATACTTGCAAATGATATATCAAAGCGCTAGTATCCAAAATCCATAAATAACTTATCAAACTCAACACCCAAGGAACAAATAATCCAATCAAAAAAAGGGCAGACAACATGAACAGACATTCCTGCAAAGAAGACATCCAAATGTCCAACAGACACATGAAAAAGTGCTCAACATCACTTGGCATCAGGGAAATACAAATCAAAACCATAATGAGATACCACCTCACACCAGTCCAAATGGCTAAAATTATCAAGTCAGGAAATGACAGATGTTGGCAAGGATGCAGAGAAAGGGGAACCTTCCTACATTGCTGGTGGGAATGCAAGCTGGTGCAGCCACTCGGGGGGTTCCTCAAAAAGTTGAAAATAGAGATACCCTATGACCCAACAATTGCACTACTGGGTATTTACCCCAGAGATCAAATGTAGTGACCTGAAGGGGAACCTGCACCACAATGTTTATAGCAGCAATGTCCACATTAGCCAAACTGTGGAAAGAGCCCAGGTGTCCATCGACAGATGAATGGATAAAGATGTGGATATACACAATGGAATATTATGCAGCCATCAAAAATGAAATCTTGCCATTGCAATGATGTGGATGGAACTAGAGGGTATTAATGCTAGGTAAAATAAGTCCATCAGAGAGACAATTATAAGATCTCACTGATATGTGCAATTTGAGAAACAAGGCAGAGGATCATAGGGGAAGAGAGGAAAAAATGAAACAAGAAACCAGAGAGGGACACAAACAATAAAAGACTCAGTCTGAGGAAACAAACTGAGGGCTACTGGAGTGGAGGGGTGTGGGAGGGATGGGGTAGCTGGCTCTTGGTTGCTGAGGTGTTGTGGTGAGTGCTGTGTATTGTGCAAGACTGATGAATCACAGACCTGTACCCCTGAAAAAAAATGAAATAAGTGGAAATTATATTTGGCCACAAAAAACGAGTATATTGTAGTCATGCAGGATCAACTTGCATTGCTGTAAGAGCACCATTTGGAACATTTATCCCATGATTCTGCTAACATCAGAAGTTAGCCTGTGACTTTTATTCAACAGCACATATGCCACTTCTAGAGCCTTGAGGCATTTCTGGATTATAAAGTGCTTATTATAGAGCCTTCAGCCCTGGAATTAGATTTATTCACTTGTTTTCCTCATATGCCAGACTTTGAGTTTCATTAAAATTTAATCAGGTAATTAATTATCTCAATAAAATGTGGACAAAATACTAAATTATATCTGCAAAGGAGGGACACCTGGCTGGCTCAGTCAGTAGGGCATGCAACTCTTGATCTCAGGGTCATGAGTTCAAGCCCCACATTAGGGTTAGATTTTACTTAATTAAAAAAAATTACATCTGAAAAGGAGATATAAGGTGTACATTTATGGTCTTCCTTAGGAAAACAGTTTCCTAAAAGTTGTAGATACATGTTTTTATTTTTTCCAAAATTCATCCTTCTGGCCTATATTGTCTAAGATTATAGAAGGAGGCAGCATGTGGAAAGAATACTGAATTTGGGGTCAGGAAAATGACTATAATCTCAGTTCAGATACTAAGCATATGATTTTCAACAATGTAATTAACTTGTATGAGCCTCTATTTCCTCATTTGTGTAATGGAGGTAATTTCTATTTCACACAGTTATAAGAATTAAAGAAAATAGTATATGTGGAATTACCCATGACAATGTCCAGTAATGGAGAGCAGAATATGCCACCCAAAAATATGCCTTTTTGGCATAAAGATTATCTTGAGCTGCATATTCTTAAGAAACAGCAGACGTGGGAGAAGGTCTGAAAAGCAAGTAGAAGTTATCCCTTTCGTAAGAGACATTGTTTATATGGGTATCTCCCTCTCTGTATCAGGAAGAGAAAGATGACTAAATCTCTAGAAATTTTTAGCAGTGGAAAAGGCAACAACTTAAATCCACATGTTATTATACCCTTGTTTGTTTTGCCTGATAACTTCCCATAATGTTCTTCCTTTCTCATTCCAACATTTTTTGTCTTTAGCTGGTGGCTTGGACCATTTTAGGGGAGTTACTCAGTCTTCCTAGGTATCTCCCATGTATACAGGAGATAGACATGTCTAATTGAAAATCTGTTTTTCTCCTATTAATCTGTATTTTATTACAGGGGTATCTAAGGAAACTAGAAGAGTAGAGGGCAAATTATTTTTCTTCCCCTACAGTTTGATGACGCGTGAGGGGATCCATTGAGATACCCTGGAAAACTGGCAGAAAGTAAGCCTTCTTACTAAAATCAGCTCTCCTGAATCTATAGCTGTACTCCTGGTTTAGAGGAGAAGGTTAAATGCACACAAAACAAACTTTATTCTTTCATTTTCAAATCTAGATTAGCAGGAGAAAAAATTGTGTGAATTAGTTTCTTGGGTATAGTGACTGCTAATGATTTTTATTATGAGTACTCTTTTTTTCTACTGTTCCCTTTCCTCCCAGAAGTGGTCATTGTATGATTTTGCCTCTTTTGTTATAAGGAGGAGAACCATAGGCAAGATGAGGTTTCCTTTTGTCGTTCTGTCTTAAGAGCAGGGCTTCGTGGCTGGTGAGGATATTCTCTCTTGGCTTAGCCAGCTGAAATAGACAGGGTATCCAAGACTCAGTGACAAGTAGCATTCTCTTTTTCTGACCAAGCTGGCTGTCAGGGGAGTTGATCTTAAGGGGCTCTGGCCCATAAGAAGCCTTTGTCATCTGAACCTTTGCTGTTAATGCTGAAGAAGTTCCATTCCAGTAGCATCTGCCCAGTGTCACAGATTAGCAGTCTGTGGCTGCAGGCATCTCATGTTTTTGTGGGAGACCAAAGATCATGTTTTTACTAAAACCATGCTTATGGCCTGTAACCATAAATTGCTTTCTTAGGCTACCTGCGGAGGTAAACTTTTTGCATCATGGGGGCGACATCTCTGTGCCCTCTTTTGGGATGCTTTTTGCATCTGTAGTGAAGCCATAAAAAGGCTTATTGGTTTGAGTTACTATTGAAATGAATATACCATTGAAAATCCTTGTCAATGGCCAGACAATACACCTTTTGAACTACAAGAAAATTTTAGAGACCTCTCATCCTAAACAACTGTTTTATTTGTACCTATGGAAAGATGATGACATTATGCAAAGTTTTTTGGGGGGGGTTGTTTTGTTTTTTGTTTGTTTTTTTGTTTTTGTAACCTCCAATTTCAGAAGATCCTACCAAATGTAGAGAAGAGTTACAGCAGTGGAGATTCACAACTCTACTCACAGGGACCTTGATTGGCTGATAAGAGGGTGTTCTTCCCACCCCTTATACTGTAGTTAACAGACAAGCCAGATTGTCCCCTGGGGAAAATGCCTTCACAGAGAAAACAAACGCATTTCTCCCAGGCCCTCTTAACAGAAGATCAGGAAATGTCTCAGTTGGAGGCCAGTGTGCATGGGCTAATAGAAGAGGTTTTTCCTCCTAAGGTGAATTGGTCTAAGGTTGAATTGTGCATTCAGAAAAAAAGGTAAGCAATTTTTTGATTTCCATCTTAGTTGGAAATCTCTCCATACAAAGGTGATACCAAGGGGCTAACTCACCCATCCGTTTTAGGCCACAGTCCAGATCTTTGAGGAATTAGAAACTGTTGTAAAAATATTTACAAAACCAGAAATGCAACACTAGAGGCAATTCAGAGTCCACCTTTCATTACCAATTGCCAAACCTTCCCTATTCATCTCAAATGCTTGCAGATATTAAAAAACAAACAAACAAACCCCAAAAAACAGAACATTGGAAACAAGAATTGTCCTGCACTTAAGAAAAAGAAGGGAAAATTTAAATAGTAATTATGCTAGACCTCGGTAACAGTCAGATATACCAAAAATTCCACCTTGGAGAAAACTTATATATCCTTTTTTCTGTGCATTTGAGTATACCCTGTCTTCTCTGTATACTGACAGCCATTTCTTTGTAATGCAAACTTTAGGGAAATGGTTCTCATCAGGAGGGGAAAAGGGACCTATTTAGAAATTTGGCAAATAAAAAACCTTAAGTGTTTTTTTCCACAAATATTAATAAAATAGCTTTAGTCATCTGAGCAGGTAAACTTATTTCATCTGCCAGAAACACATTTTGGATCCAACTGTTTTATAAACTAGTGAGTTTTGTATTGTACCTGACACATGGCTAAAATTTTTAAACAAAAGCTGTAAGATCTCTCTGTTTGCCTGTATCTTATGTGTGTGTGTCTGTATGTTATAGATGTGGTATTTTTCTACCTCAATTAATTTGAATGGATTGGGTATCCCAAGAATTTCAGAAATATAAAAACTAACCCTGATGTTTTTTAAGTTAACATGACCTGGAATAATCCTCTGTAAAGAAAAACTGGTTGAAGTTTTTCAGTTTAATTAAAAGAGACACATCTTCAGAGTTATTAGCATTAAATCTAATGCAGATATGCAACTTTTTTTCCACCTGGGTTTACTAGTCAAATAAGATGAGACTGTTTCTGTAACCACATTTGTCAGCAAGAGAAAAATAAGATGGCTTAACTTTATCTCATGTCTCAAAATTCTCAAGAGCAATGTTAATATGATTATTAAAAACAGTGAATTAAATAGATATAGGTGGAATGAAAGTTTATAAGTGAATTTTTCAACAATGATGAGGTTTTATTGACTGTGTCTCCTTTGAAATAGCTTCCAAAATCCTTTTGGTCACTTCAAGTCTTAAAATTCTGCTAAGAGATAGAAAATCATTGAATATCACTATCAGTACAGAACACTCCTCTATCTACTTTTGTTTTCTTTTTACAAAAAAATAAAGGTGTTTGGGTCTGTTAACGTGTCTTCTGCCACATTAGAAAAAGAGCATATGCTTTTCGAAATTATGAAATGAATTCATAAATTTGCCAATTTAAAGAATTGTAGTGTAACAGTTCACGATGGCTTGCTTCTGAGTTTTCACTAGAAATTAAGGTTCCTAAAGGTTAGGAATTCTGTTTAATATATGAATTAGACCTACTAGCAATAGTAAGAGAAACTATTTTATGTTGGTGTACAGGAAAAGTAGGATATGTCCTTGGGAAGAAAAGGTATAAGATATGGAGATAGATTTTTGTTAAGGGAAATGAAAGTAATTTTGTCCTAAAGAACAACTGGCTATTTCAGCATGGGAAAGAAGAGAATAAAGAACAATCTATATAGAGAAGTTGGAAAGAGTTTCTCACCTTGTGGGGCCAGGCTGGCTAAAACTGAATTGTCATTATAAAGCTTTTTAAAATAAGCTTTAAAATCAGTAGTGTACTTATGTAAAACTAAAATTTAACTTTGTCCTTTTAAAGAAAGAAACTTTGCTTGGACTATTGGTCTGTTCTTGATAAAAGGTAAAGAAAAATCTTTCAGTCTCTTAAGTAATATGACTCAAAAGCTAAGGTTTTATATTTTATCAAAATAATTTCCTGTGCTTTATGTTGCTTAATCAGGTCTTTGATTACTTAAGAAAACTGAATCTTCTCATTATTAAAAGAGCTAAGCTTTGCTTACACATATGTATGTAGCATTCTGTATTTACCTTTAAAATCTTTTATTCTCACTTTGATTAAATAGATAATTAAATACTACTTCAAAATGATCTGTGATTCAATTTGCTAAAATGTCCAAAACCCTTTATTTTTGACAAAAATCCCAAAATCAAATTCTAAATGAAGTCTTTTTGACTAACTTTGGAACATTTCAAAAGATTTATTCTACTTTTGAAAAGAGGGATGCTACACTAATTAGGTTTATTTGATATGTTAAATTATGAAGAAAGCATTGTCAAATAATACTAAACCTTCTTGAATTTGGAGGAGTATATATTAATTTAAGTATTCTAGAATTATATGAAATTCCTAGAAATCTGATATGACCTGGTTTTATATTAGTCATAATTCTATTATTATCTTAACATGTGTGTCAGAAACAACCAAATTTCCTTTTCTGATAATTTTCATAGCATAAACTGAAGTGGGTCAAAATTTACAGAACTCTAGTGGAGAAACTGATGGATTCAGAAAACTGCTAACAAAGATCAAAGTCAACAATAATTAATTACATGGGACTGAATGAATCCATAAGGGTGCCTTTTTGTGTGAAATGTTGCTGGTTCACTAATATTTTGTATTTCCAAATTTAATGAGATTTTTTTCTCATCTATGACTTACAACTATTTGGTAAATTTTACCTTTGTAACAAGAATGGAAACAATTTCATTTCTCCATACTGGATCCCTTCAGAATTTAGAAACTTGTTAAGTTCAGTAAGTGTGTGTTCTCTTTGTAATAGGTCACAGTTAGAAACAATTGAAATATATTTGAGAGTGATGTGCATAGATCAGATATGATCAGAGATTTTTAAGGATGTAGGTGGACTTTATGGAAACAATAAAGCCCCTTGAAAACATTTTTTTTCTACCTTGCTTATAATGTTCCCGTCAGCCCTACCAAGTGAGTAAAGAAAGTCACAAGAACCTCAGAATATCTTGGGAACCTTGAGAAGAGAGGAATTTACCCAAATCTATAGGTATTGCAGGCCAAGTCGAGTCCCAATCTGAAGAGGCTTTTAAATGCCCAATCTAAGATTCCTTTTTTTTTTTTTTTAAAGATTTTTTAATTTCTTTATTCAACAGAGATAGAGACAGCCAGCGAGAGAGGGAACACAAGCAGGGGGAGTGGGAGAGGAAGAAGCAGGCTCGTAGAGGAAGAGCCTGATGTGGGGCTCGATCCCATAATGCCAGGATCACGCCTTGAGCCGAAGGCAGACGCTTAACCGCTGTGCCACCCAGGCGCCCCCCAATCTAAGATTCCTTTTGAAAAGTTCCAGTGAAGCAGACAAAAAGAACTTATAAGATCAATAACTGTTCTTATTGCACGAATGTTAATAATCATGCCAGGTTTAATAAGACTAGTCCAAGTTTGCAAACAAATCAGTACCTGTGGTTATCTTTGGTAGAAATGAGGGTAATTGTAGAATGAAAACTTATGTTTCAGTAGAAACTACAATACCCTTTGTAGATATCAGATTCTAATGCTATTAACTATCTTTGAGGCTTTGTTTTCTACCTGTAAACTGGACTGGATCTTGAATTTCTCTAGTGTTCAAATATTTGGCCACAACTTTCAAACTAATGTTTCTAATTTACTCCCACTTTTTTGACCTGGAATCTCTAAGAACAACACTTGCCTTTTCCCCAAAGCACTGTACACTGAAACTAAATGACTTGTTATAAACTTTAGAGAAACCACAATATCTCATTTGAGGACAATCTTTATGCCTGGTGCTGTGTGGGCCATTCAGAAACATTACCAGAGACATTCAAGCTCCAAACCAGAAAAATCTGTCAGATTGCCACTGCCTATTCTCATTCCATCTGAAGATGCTTCAAGCCTGACAAAAATTGTAAGGGTCAAGGGCAGGCTACCCCAAGATGGGCCACTTTGGCATGAGTGTTATCTTTTGAGTTAAAACCTATCAAAACCCAACAGATTCTGGAAAAGTTCTTTACCTCTCCTACTCAACTGCCTGCCTATACCAGAAAAAGAGCTATTAACAGAGAGTCCTCTTTAGAAACTTACATGCAGAATAGAGCAACCTTTGTTTTCCAAACATCTCTCACTTTCCTGTTAGTGATCATTCTCTCCTTTGTACCCTCAGATCCTTACACCTCTCCTTAGCTCAGGGTATCATATAAATCTCATATTGCCTGTCTTTGGAATTTCATGTGTGTGTGGATTCCCTGTTGATATGACACTAAATTTTATTTTTTCCTGTTAACCTGTTTCCTGTCAGTTTGGCTTTTAGCCAGCCAGAAGGACCTTCAATAGCAGAGAAAATTCTTCCTCTCCAACAGCTGGCACAGTCAGCAGGATACCTCAACTTGCTGGACACAGCTCACCCCACACACTGCTACAGCTGAGAGATCCTTGAGAAATCTGACAAGCAGAGGCAAAAGGCAGAGATTTCAAGGGGCTGACATGGCAAGAAATCTTATCTCTGGAGTCTGATGGAGCAAGAGTGGTAAGAGTCCTTTTTCTTTCCTAAATTTAGATTAGCAGGAGAAAATACTTTTTGGAACTAGTTTTTTGGACTTAGTGACTCTTCGGTTAAATTTTGTATAGTAGTCCTTGGTTACTCATCTATTTCCTCCCAGGGATGGTCTTTGTTTTTCTTGTGTCTTTTTTGTCATAAAAAAGTCAATGTTCACAGTTCTCACCAGACCAGCAGCCAAAGCTGCAGAATTGGTGGGCACTGGTCAAGCACTTACAAACTAGTAGATTGTTTACCACCCAACTCAAAGACTACTGTGTTAGGATAAGTTGGTTATGGAAGGTTAGATTGATACTAGGTCACCCACTGACCTCAAGAAAACTTCCATGCAATAAGGTTTACTGTAAAACAATGCACAGTTCCTTGTAACACATCCCTCCTAGGTATTAATGTGGCTCCAAGAGACCCAAGGCTTAGCCAAGAGAAAAACTAGATGAGGTTTTTTTCTTTCATTTTGTTCTGTGTTCTAAGAACTTTGCTTTTTGACCACTGAGGATATCTGCCTCCACCATCAGGAAGGTGCATTTAACAGAATGCATCCTGGTGGTCAGTCAAATAGACTGGGGATCTGAATCTATCTGTCCAGCTGTGCTAGCTCCCAGGGGTGTTTGTCATGAGAGGTTCCAGCTCATAGGAGCCTTTGTTGCTTGTTAGTTCTAGAAGGTCCCAGTCTACTAGCACCTGCCCAGTGTCACAGATTAGCCGGTGTGTGACTGAAGGCATCACGTGATTTGTGGGAGATTAGACACACCATTTTCATTACAACATTCTTACCATCTGTGCGACAAAGGCCTTTGCCTCCTAAGACTAATTTGAGGAATAAATTTTTGGATCATAGAGATTCCCTCAGCTCCGCCCTGGTTGGATATCTATTACATCTTTGGTTAAACCATTTAAAGGCTTATCAGTTTAACTTGCTAATAATAGATCCTACTTGCCAATGGCTAGATGCTGGATCCTTTAAACTGGTTATATTTACAAGAAAAATATTCTTTATAGAGAGGTCACAATTGTCTTATTAGTATAATGGCTAGCCTTAAGGACACCCATGACAAGATCAAAGAACAGAAATTAGACTTGTGTCCACTTCCAACATAAATTTTCCTTAAAATTCAGGCTCATCTGCCTGTTTTAAATTCCCTTTCCCTACAAGATTTACATGGAACATGCCAGCCTCACCTCTAGGTTCAAGTATACAGAGAGGTTCAAGTATACAGGTTGCTCATGTAAGACTGAAAGCCAAGAAATGAGTTTAATAAAAGCACCCAAGATTAGCACTAAGGATTGCTTTGCTCCTACCTTCCAGAGCTCAATAATCAGGTTCTGCCAGCTTTAGGCTTTCCTACATGATGTCCTGTGCAGGTGTATTTTAGACCCCCCCACCACCACTGCAAAAGAGTTCATGTCCCCTGAACATCAGTAGGTATTTTAAATTATAAAGCTCTTTTGCCTCTATTTTTAAAAGGTTCTACCAAATTTAAAGAAATTAAAAAGATTAATGACTATCTACAACCCCCCTTCACAGAGGAAAGAGGACCAAAATTTCTCTTAGGCCTTCCTACAAATGATCTGTGAAAGGCCAATATTCAGAAGCTAATAAGAGCCAAGTTGAATTATATACCCAGAAAGCACGCTTTTGTTAAAATGCTTTATACAGATTTAAAGATATAAATCTTTTTAATCCCCATTTTAGCTAAAAATCTCCCTGATACAAATAAGCAAATTGAGTTAAAAAGATGGGCTAGTGCCTTGATATTAAGGCTATAATCTAATTCTCTGGGGAATTAAAAACTGTCTTTGTCTTAGAAATCTCTGCAAAATCAGAAATGAAACTCTAGAACCAAGTCAAAGCCCACCAATATTAATCTCCAAACTTTGCTTATTCTACTCTTAAAATATTTGTAAATATTATAAAAACAAAACAAAACTAGGACATTCGAACAAAACTGTCTGGTACTTTTCATAAAAAGATTTATTTGAGAGTGAGCAGCAGGGAGAGGCAGAGGGAGAGAATCTTTCAAGCAGACTCCCCAGTGAATGCCCGTGAGATCATGACCTGAGCCTAAACCAAGAGTTGGACACTTAACAAACCATGCCACCCAGGTGCCCCTAGGAAATGTATTTAAAATTTGCTAATCTAAAGAATATTGGTATAACAAACAGTTGACAATTATTTAACGTCAAAGAAGACAACTTTCTTCTGCCCTTGGAGGTCCTTCTAGGTGGACTTAGAATCAAATTGACATGATAACAGGTTGATAGGAGAAAATTAAATTTAATAGGTGTACATATGAAAAATCCACACAGACATATAATTCCAAAGACAATGAGGCAGCATGACTAAGAAGAGGGGCAGGGTCTGAGAATACAAAGGAAAGGCCATTATAAAGAAGGTGAAAGGAGATGCTTTGAAAAACAAAGCTTGCCATCTTATGCAGATAAATTTGTTAGGTGAAGGGGTGTCTCTTAATAGGCTCTTCATGGTCTGAGCCCTCCTTTCCAATGTAAATGTATACAGCTGAGGACCAGGGAGAGAGCTTTTCCTGCAACTGCTGGGTTTTGATTGCTTTTAACTCAAAATAATGTTCATCCCAAACTGGCCCATCTTCGGGTAGTCAGCCCTTGGCCCCTACAGTTAATAAGAGAAACAACTCTGTGTGCAAGGAAAATATGATGTCTTTATGGAAAAAAAAAAGGTGTGGAGTGGGGTGGGAATAGGCTTTTGTTGAGGAAAAATTTAGTACAAAATCTGAATGTAAGATGGAAAGTTGCAGATTTATGGAAAAGGAATCTTTAGAAAGGAATTTTATATGTAGTCAGTACTGGCTAAGATCAAGATGAATTTAAGATAAATGAGTTATAATATTAAATATACACTGATATAGGGGCACCTGGGTGGCTCCATCAGTTAAGCATCTGCCTTCAGCTCAGGTCATGATCCTGGGGTCCTGGGATCAAGCCCCACATCATGCTCCCTGCTCAGTGGAGAGCCTGCTTCTCCCTCTCCCTATCACCTTGTGCTCTTTCTCAAATAAATTCTTAAAAAAAAAATACACTGGTGCAAAATTAAAAATGTTTTTGTTAAAAAAAAGTTTTCTTAACTACTGATCTCTTCTTAAGAAATCGTAAACATGTTTTTCTTTACCTTTAAAGGTACCTGCCCAGAAAACAAGGATTCTGTGTTTTGGCAACATATTTTCCTATGTCTAAGAGCTAAATTTTGCTCAAAACTGTAACCTGTGTTTGACTTCGATATCTTTTATTGTCACTTGGGTTAAATGGATCATTCAATCTGGTTTCATAATGACATGATCCTACTTAATCAAATGTCCGAATCTTTTGATGTTTGGCCACATTCTGCAGTGTTCCTGAGAGCTCCTGGAATATTTCAAAAATTCAAAAAAATTTGTGAGCAATTAACATACCAAATAAGCCTAATTAGCTTAAATTATATGGAAAGCATTGTCAAATAAATGATACTAAATCCTCTTAGTTTATATTTATATAGGTATATTATAAAATAAGTGTCCTAAAAATAGTATAAAACTCCTAGAAATCTGATGTCTTACGATGTTATTATCTTGAAGTATTGTATGTTACAGAAGTGACCAAATTTCCTTGTCAGTTGCATTATAATGAACTCTAATCAGATCTTTAACCGGGGCCATTTTTAAGTCCTGCCATTTACAGTTGCTGTTTTACTGATGCTATCGCAAATGTATTAAATGAACTCTGAGAATAGGTTTCTGACAAGCTTAAGCTCATAAAACCAAACTGGGTAAGAATTTCCAGAACTAGTGGAAATATTGGGTTCAAACAGAACAAGGATAACGTGGGACTACATAAATAAGAGAATAATTGCAATTTTTATGACTTTTGTTTTTAAAAAAGTCAGCAGTGTTTTAATCTGGAAAACCATAACCTTTTAAAAAAACCTTTCTCTTAAGCTGACTTACAGCAATTTGATTGTTTACATAGGTATATTCTAATTGAAAAATTTATCTTTTATCCCTACCTGATTTCAGAATCCAAAATTTTGAAACTGTCAGTATTCTTATATTTTTATGGCAATTAATTTACATATGTTCAATAAGAATCCATTCCTTTTCTAACAGGAAACTATTTGGAAATAGTGGCTGTATTACTAAGGCTTTGAATGGAATGGTATATTTGGGAGAAAGATGCATAGACTTACGTATGACCAGACAGCTTTGAAGAACTAAGGTGGACTTTATGGAGCTAATAAAGCCCTTGTAAATAGAAGCCTGATACTAGCTTATGGAATTCCCAGCAGTATTACCAGGTGAGTAAAGAAGGTATAAAAACATCAGGATATTTTGGGAAACTCAAGGAAAGAAGAATTCACCCAAATCTATAGGTATTGCAGGTGAAGTCTGAGGACAAATATTTGGCTTGACTTCTGGCCTTTAGAGGCTGTTAAAAGTTCAATCTAGAGATTACTTATAAAAAGTTCCAGGAAAGCAGGTTTTAAAGAACCTATATGGTCAACTGCTATTTTTTTTTTAAGATTTTGTTTATTTCAGAGAGAAAGATTCCCTGCCGAGTGGAGAGCCTGATGTAGGGCTCAATCCCGGGACCCCAAGATCATGACCTGAGCAGAAGTCAGATGCTTAACTGACTGAATCACTCAGGCGCCCCAGCCAATTGCTCTTCTTACAGTACTTAAGTAAATGATCAGACCCAGTTTTTTTTAAAACTAATTGCACACAAATTACTATGAATTTGGCTATCTTTAGTAGAAATGAGTGTGATTATCAAAAGAAAATGTTTCAATAACATAACTAAGTAAATGTTCATTATAAACTAGCCTGGATCCTGATTTCTTCTAGTTTCCTCCAATGCCTAGTTACAACTCTCCAAATGAATATTTTCAATTTCTTTCCCCACCTTTCTGAGTTGGTTATATTTGAGAACTGACACTTCTTTTCTTCCTGAAGCTCTGAAACTAAATAGGAATAGCTTGATGTAAACTTCAGAGAAAGCACCACACCAGCTCACATATAGGCAGTCTTCATATCTGCCTGTGGGCTACACAAAAGATGACAAGAGATATTTGAACTACAAACCAGGAAAATCTGTCAGATTGGCAAACTGCCTGCTCTGACTCTATCTAAAGATGCTTCAAGCTTGACATCTAGAAATCTTCTGGATTGGCTATTCTCAGAACTCAGAAACTGGTTTCTAATTTGATCCAATCATTAACTACTGTTTTGTTTCCATATAAATGCCTCTTATTTAATACCTGATTACTTGAACCATAGGCCTAACTTTGAGAACATAACTGCATCACCACCTCCTCAAAGAGTTTAATTGAACTGACCTATTATCAGGACTAAGACTGGTTCAACAAGATGAAACAATCTACCAACTCACTTTTAAGGTGTGAAACTTGAGCTAGATTTCAGAGGAGGGAACTTAGGGGCCCAGGGCAGGTTGCCCCAAGATGGGCCACTTTGGCATGAATTACTTTTGAGTTAAAAGTAACCAAAACCTAGTAGATTCAGGAAAAGCTCTTTACCTCCTCCTCATCTGCCTGCCTATATCAGGAAGAGAGAGATTACTAGAGATTCCTCTCTAAGAAACTTACCCTATTATCCAAGTAACCTTTGTTTTCCAAGCATCTCCTCTTACCTTCCTGTTAATGGCCATCCTCCCCTTTGTATTCTCAGACCCCCACCCCCTCCTTAGCTGAGGATCTCATATAAGCCTCATGGTGCCTGACTGTCTTTAGAATTTCATGACTGAAAGTAAATTTGATTTTCTCCTGTCAGTTTTGGTTTTTAGTCCAGCCAGAAGGACCTTGAACAGCAGATAAACTTTTTCCTTCCCAAGAAAATCTTCTAAACTATCTGCTCTGATGACTCAGACTGGGTTTATAGTTTGCTCTAACCATTAATCTTTTTTTTTTCCCATAGAAATGCATCTTATTAAATACCTGATCACTTGTACCTTATAGACCTAACTTTGGAAGCACACCTGCCACACTACCTCCTGAAAGGAAAAGCAACTCTTTAACTGAACTCACCTATTCTCAAGATTAAAAGACTGGTTCAATGAAATATGGAACACTCATCAATTCAGTTTCTGGACTACCAAAGTTATTGGGGAAGTTTCAAGATAGGACTAAAGCAGAACAGAGTGTGCTGACCCAAAATAAGCATCTTTGGCAGAAAGATTATTTTGAGCTAATTATTTTTAAAACACAGCAGACACAGGAAAAAGCCAGTAGAAGTTACGATTTTGTAAGAGACATTGGTTGACATTTATAAGGGAAATCTCCATTTATAAGGGTGTCTCCCTTTCTGAACCAGGAAGAGAAGGCTGACTAAATCTCTAGAAACTCCTATCAGCCATACCCTTGTTTACTCTGCTTTGCCTGATAACTTCTCCTTATATCTTTTGTCTTTAGCTGTAGATGGTATTTAGGTGGTGGTTTGAATCATTCCAAGGACTTACTCATGTTTCCCGGGTATTTCCCATACATACAGGAGGGATTTATGTTATTAAACTGTTTTTCTCTTGTTAGTCTGTACTTTATTACAGGGGTTGGGTCCCATCAAGAACCTAGAAGGGAGAGGGAAAATTATCTTTCCTCCCCTACATAGTGGACACTCAGGCAATATTAATTTGTCTTCCTGTCTTAGGGAATCTTTGAGCTAATATGATTAAATGTATGATTTTCAAAAATGTATGATTTTCAAAAATATATCTTGAATTTTTATTAATATTCATTCACTTCTAGGGAAGATCTATCAGCCTTTGTATTAGGTTGAGAGTTAATTTAAAAAAATAGTGCAGAGTATAACTCCTACCTATACAAATTAAGTTACTTTCAAGATATGGGAAGTTAGGTCTGATTGTAGTTAAAAATGTGAACAATGTTTATGTAACTTTAGTTAGGCAACATCTGGAACTGATCTTCAGAACTTTGATTAACAGAATCAGCGTGATGAATCCCAGATGTTTAAACATGGCTGTGTTTCTTAGACTCACTGGATTATGAGTGTGAATACATGGAAGGAAGGGAAACATTTACAAGAACTAGGTGTCAAAGTGGCCAAGGGGGTATTTGGGTGTTGGCTTAGTTGTGAGTTGAAGGGGAAGAGGTTCTAAATGAATTTCCCTCTTTAAAGTTTTATACGTGTTATTTTTAAAAAGCCCCAATCTTTGATAACCTCAGTAGTATGTCTTAATAACTTTACTCATATTTGTTCCTGCACAAGTATATTTTTGTGTATCTACTATAGTTAAAGTTCTGTGGTCAGAAAGATAAATAATAAACATTCTCTGCCTTTGAGTCACTCAGTTTAGTGGAGGAAATGGGTATGTGAACAGTAATTATAACTGCCATATTAAAGGGCTGAGTACAGAAAGTAACTAAGAGTGCCAGGGAAGGTAGGACAGTTTTAAAGAGAATGAGATGTGGGGCTCAGGGTTCCTGTACATTATTGCTACAAGCTGCATTTAGCTTTGCTAATGTAACTTCTATATAATTATAGGTCCATTAGATCATGGGACTCTTTGTCATGTCATAAAACAGCAATTTTTGAAATCATAAAACCAAAGTACTTTGACAAAGCACTCCACGAACATAATGGTAAAAAAAGATTAGCAATCATATGGACTTCACATCATTTGGTAAAGGTTCTAGAAAAACATATTTTAGTCTTTCTTTCCCACAAATTGTGCTTTTAAGTGAAGGAATGCCTTTTCCTTTTGCAGCTTTTTTCTTGCTCTCATGCTTGACCAATGTTGTGGACACAAAAGTAAAATCGTAACTGTTCAGAGTCCAAAATTACTTTAGAAGCCTTGGGGGGAAAGCTGTGTCCTGTTTTGTGACATACTTTAGTTTTCATAAATTCTCCATCTTCCCCCCCAAAGATCAACTCTGAGTGAAAGGAAACAATGGAGAGAACCCAAATGCACTATTGACAGCAATTTTGAAGAACAAATAAAAACCTAAAATGCGTTAATAGCACAGTTTCAGAGGTAGAAGAGGGGGATTAAGTATAAAATAGTAACTTGATGACAAGAATATATAGGCTAATTCTTATGCAAAAGTTTTCAGGGAAAACGAATGCCATAGGCTCAAATGTGCTCTAACTCCTTCCTTTTGCCAGCCATGACTAGCCATTGACCACTTTTGTATCATATTCAATGTCTTAATACCTCCTTTTCTATCACCCATCAAATCTAAACTGCCCATTTAGTTTTTGAAATTGTTTCCTCTGAACAAATCTACCTATCTCTACTTCCAGAGAACCTTAACCAACAGACCTGGGCTTTTAAAAATTGACCTGACTGGAGCCATTTCTAAAATAGAGCCAGAGTGGTTTACACAGCTTTTGTTTAAACGGGGCCAAAACATTTGGACTAGGCAAAATGGCCATTGCTAGAAAATCAGCAGGAGAAAGAACATTCTGATCATAAGACTGATACCTATGGACCTTCTAAAGATAAAACTAGTAGTTAAAACCAGTACTCAATACATAACCCAGAGTGGCTTAGCTTGTTAACCCCATAGAAAAATATTTTCTTCAACTAATGTAATTGCCCCCTTCCTTTCCCTCACAGAAATTCATGGCTTTCACCCAATAAGCTGGACGATATTTGGGTTTCTCCCTGATTTTGTGCTCTCCTCTAATATCACTCAATTGCCACTCATTGTGGCTTTTTATTTTCAGGTTGATACTAATTTCCCAAAACTGTGTTTAAATGTCAGTTGCTTAGAAAGGACTCCCTCAGTCATCTAGGTTCGGTAAAATCCACTTGTCACACATGTCCATATTACCCCCGTCCCATGGTCCTCATCACACTTGTAAATGCACGCTCAGGGTCTTCCTCACCTGACTGTAAGTTCCAGGAGAACAGGAACTTTTTTATATCTGCATCAATCATTTTATCTCCAGCTCATCGTATTCACACAGGAGATACTCGTTGAAAAGAATACATTCGATATTTTTATCACTGTAGTAGCTTATGCCCTTATATA
>NC_048226.1:73533551-73533777 GCF_002007445.2 Ailuropoda melanoleuca
ATGTGTTCAATAAAGTTGTAGGTTACAAAATTGATATACAAAAATCTGTTGCATTTCTATATACCAATAATAAACTATCAGAAATAGAAATTAAGAAAATCACATTACAAAAACATTGAAAAAAATAAAATATTTAGGGGTGCCTGGGTGGCTCAGTCATTAAGCATCTGCCTTTGGCTCAGGGTGTGATCCCAGGGTCCTGGGATCGAGCCCTGCATCAGGCTCC